>NW_026539647.1:0-5086 GCF_027791375.1 Indicator indicator | reverse complement strand
AGTCACTCTGTTTCTCTCTGACTCCTACAGTCACTCTGTTTCTCTCTCACTCCTACAGTCATTCTGTTTCTCTCTCACTCCTACAGTCATTCTGTTTCTCTCTCACTCCTACAGATATTCTGTTTCTCTCTCACTCCTACAGTCACTCTGTTTCTCTCTCACTCCTACACTCACTCTGTTTCTCACTCCTACAGTCACTCTGTTTCTCTCTCACTCCTACACTCACTCTGTTTCTCACTCCTACAGTCACTCTGTTTCTCTCTCACTCCTATAGTCAGTCTGTTTCTCTCTCACTCCTACAGTCATTCTGTTTCTCTCTCACTCCTATAGTCAGTCTGTTTCTCTCTCACTCCTACAGTCACTCTGTTTCTCTCTCACTCCTATAGTCAGTCTGTTTCTCTCTCAGTCCTACAGTCACTCTGTTTCTCTCTCACTCCTACAGTCATTCTGTTTCTCTCTCACTCCTACACTCACTCTGTTTCTCTCTCACTCCTACAGTCATTCTGTTTCTCTCTCACTCCTACAGTCACTCTGTTTCTCTCTCACTCCTACAGTCATTCTGTTTCTCTCTCACTCCTACAGTCATTCTGTTTCTCTCTCACTCCTACACTCACTCTGTTTCTCTCTCACTCCTACAGTCATTCTGTTTCTCTCTCACTCCTACAGTCACTCTGTTTCTCTCTCACTCCTACAGTCATTCTGTTTCTCTCTCACTCCTACAGTCATTCTGTTTCTCTCTCACTCCTACAGTCACTCTGTTTCTCTCTCACTCCTACAGTCACTCTGTTTCTCTCTCACTCCTACAGTCACTCTATTTCTCTCTCACTCCTACAGTCATCGTGTTTCTCTCTCAGTCCTACAGATATTCTGTTTCTCTCTGACTCCTACAGTCACTCTGTTTCTCTCTGACTCCTACAGTCACTCTGTTTCTCTCTCACTCCTACAGTCATTCTGTTTCTCTCTCACTCCTACAGTCATTCTGTTTCTCTCTCACTCCTACAGATATTCTGTTTCTCTCTCACTCCTACAGATATTCTGTTTCTCTCTCACTCCTACAGTCACTCTGTTTCTCTCTCAGTCCTACAGCACTGTGTTTCTCTCTCACTCCTACAGTCACTCTGTTTCTCCCTCACTCCTACAGTCACTGTATTTCTCTCTCACTCCTACAGTCATTCTGTTTCTCTCACTCCTACAGTCATTCTGTCTCTCTCTCACTCCTACAGTCACTCTATTTCTCTCTCACTCCTACAGTCACTCTGTTTCTCTCTCACTCCTACAGTCACTCTGTTTCTCTCTCAGTCCTATGACTACAGTCATTGTTTCTGTCTCACTCCTACAGTCACTCTGTTTCTCTCTCACTCCTGCAGTCATTGTGTTTCTCTCTCACTCCTACAGTCACTCTGTTTCTCTCTCAGTCCTATGACTACAGTCATTGTTTCTGTCTCACTCCTACAGTCACTCTGTTTCTCTCTCACTCCTACAGTCATTCTGTTTCTCTCTCACCCCTACAGTCATTGTGTTTCTCTCCCACCCCTACAGTGATTGTGTTTCTCTCTTACTCCTACAGTCATTGTTTCTGTCTCAGTCCTACAGTCATTCTGTTTCTCTCTCACTCCTGCAGTCATTGTGTTTCTCTCTCACTCCTACAGTCACTCTGTTTTTCTCTCACTCCTGCAGTCGTGTTTCTCTCTCACTCCTACTGTCACTCTGTTTCTCTCTCACTCCTACAGTCACTCTGTTTCTCTCTCACTCCTACAGTCACTCTGTTTCTCCCTCCCTTCTACAGTCATTCTGTTTCTCTCTCACTCCTACAGTCACTCTGTTTCTCTCTCACTCCTACAGTCATTCTGTTTCTCTCTCACTCCTACAGTCACTCTGTTTCTCTCTCACTCCTACAGTCACTCTGTTTCTCACTCCTACAGTCAGTCTGTTTCTCTCTCACTCCTACAGTCATTCTGTTTCTCTCTCACTCCTACAGTCATTGTGTTTCTGTCTGTCTCCTGCAGTCACTCTGTTTCTCTCTCACTCCTACAGTCTCTCTGTTTCTCTCTCACTCCTATAGTCACTCTGTTTCTCACTCCTACAGTCACTCTGTTTCTCTCTCACTCCTACAGTCATTCTGTTTCTCTCTCACTCCTACAGTCATTCTGTTTCTCTCTCACTCCTACAGTCATTCTGTTTCTCTCTCACTCCTACACTCACTCTGTTTCTCTCTCACTCCTACAGTCACTCTGTTTCTCTCTCACTCCTACAGTCACTCTGTTTCTCTCTCACTCCTACAGTCATTCTGTTTCTCTCTCACTCCTACAGTCATTCTGTTTCTCTCTCACTCCTACACTCACTCTGTTTCTCTCTCACTCCTACAGTCTCTCTGTTTCTCTCTCACTCCTATAGTCACTCTGTTTCTCACTCCTACAGTCACTCTGTTTCTCTCTCACTCCTACAGTCATTGTGTTTCTGACTCCTGCAGTCACTCTGTTTCTCTCTCACTCCTACAGTCATTCTGTTTCTCTCTCACTCCTACACTCACTCTGTTTCTCTCTCACTCCTACAGTCTCTCTGTTTCTCTCTCACTCCTATAGTCACTCTGTTTCTCACTCCTACAGTCACTCTGTTTCTCTCTCACTCCTACAGTCATTGTGTTTCTGACTCCTGCAGTCACTCTGTTTCTCTCTCACTCCTACAGTCATTCTGTTTCTCTCTCACTCCTACAGTCACTCTGTTTCTCTCTCACTCCTACAGTCACTCTGTTTCTCTCTCACTCCTACAGTCATTCTGTTTCTCTCTCACTCCTACAGTCATTCTGTTGCTCTCTCACTCCTACACTCACTCTGTTTCTCTCTCACTCCTACAGTCATTCTGTTTCTCTCTCACTCCTACACTCACTCTGTTTCTCTCTCACTCCTACAGTCTCTCTGTTTCTCTCTCACTCCTATAGTCACTCTGTTTCTCACTCCTACAGTCACTCTGTTTCTCTCTCACTCCTACAGCCACTCTGTTTCTCTCTCACTCCTACAGTCATTGTGTTTCTGACTCCTGCAGTCACTCTGTTTCTCTCTCACTCCTACAGTCATTCTGTTTCTCTCTCACTCCTGCAGTCACTCTGTTTCTCACTCCTACAGTCATTCTGTTTCTCTCTCACTCCTACAGTCATTCTGTTGCTCTCTCACTCCTACAGTCACTCTGTTTCTCTCTCACTCCTACAGTCATTCTGTTTCTCTCTCACTCCTACAGTCATTCTGTTTCTCTCTCACTCCTACAGATATTCTGTTTCTCTCTCACTCCTACAGTCACTCTGTTTCTCTCTCAGTCCTACAGCACTGTGTTTCTCTCTCACTCCTACAGTCACTCTGTTTCTCCCTCACTCCTACAGTCACTGTATTTCTCTCTCACTCCTACAGTCATTCTGTTTCTCTCACTCCTACAGTCATTCTGTCTCTCTCTCACTCCTACAGTCACTCTATTTCTCTCTCACTCCTACAGTCACTCTGTTTCTCTCTCACTCCTACAGTCACTCTGTTTCTCTCTCAGTCCTATGACTACAGTCATTGTTTCTGTCTCACTCCTACAGTCACTCTGTTTCTCTCTCACTCCTGCAGTCATTGTGTTTCTCTCTCACTCCTACAGTCACTCTGTTTCTCTCTCAGTCCTATGACTACAGTCATTGTTTCTGTCTCACTCCTACAGTCACTCTGTTTCTCTCTCACTCCTACAGTCATTCTGTTTCTCTCTCACCCCTACAGTCATTGTGTTTCTCTCCCACCCCTACAGTGATTGTGTTTCTCTCTTACTCCTACAGTCATTGTTTCTGTCTCAGTCCTACAGTCATTCTGTTTCTCTCTCACTCCTGCAGTCATTGTGTTTCTCTCTCACTCCTACAGTCACTCTGTTTTTCTCTCACTCCTGCAGTCGTGTTTCTCTCTCACTCCTACTGTCACTCTGTTTCTCTCTCACTCCTACAGTCACTCTGTTTCTCTCTCACTCCTACAGTCACTCTGTTTCTCCCTCCCTTCTACAGTCATTCTGTTTCTCTCTCACTCCTACAGTCACTCTGTTTCTCTCTCACTCCTACAGTCACTCTGTTTCTCACTCCTACAGTCACTCTGTTTCTCTCTCACTCCTACAGTCATTCTGTTTCTCTCTCACTCCTACAGTCACTCTGTTTCTCTCTCACTCCTACAGTCACTCTGTTTCTCACTCCTACAGTCAGTCTGTTTCTCTCTCACTCCTACAGTCATTCTGTTTCTCTCTCACTCCTACAGTCATTGTGTTTCTGTCTGTCTCCTGCAGTCACTCTGTTTCTCTCTCACTCCTACAGTCTCTCTGTTTCTCTCTCACTCCTATAGTCACTCTGTTTCTCACTCCTACAGTCACTCTGTTTCTCTCTCACTCCTACAGTCATTCTGTTTCTCTCTCACTCCTACAGTCATTCTGTTTCTCTCTCACTCCTACAGTCATTCTGTTTCTCTCTCACTCCTACAGTCACTCTGTTTCTCTCTCACTCCTACAGTCATTCTGTTTCTCTCTCACTCCTACAGTCATTCTGTTTCTCTCTCACTCCTACACTCACTCTGTTTCTCTCTCACTCCTACAGTCTCTCTGTTTCTCTCTCACTCCTATAGTCACTCTGTTTCTCACTCCTACAGTCACTCTGTTTCTCTCTCACTCCTACAGTCATTGTGTTTCTGACTCCTGCAGTCACTCTGTTTCTCTCTCACTCCTACAGTCATTCTGTTTCTCTCTCACTCCTACACTCACTCTGTTTCTCTCTCACTCCTACAGTCTCTCTGTTTCTCTCTCACTCCTATAGTCACTCTGTTTCTCACTCCTACAGTCACTCTGTTTCTCTCTCACTCCTACAGTCATTGTGTTTCTGACTCCTGCAGTCACTCTGTTTCTCTCTCACTCCTACAGTCATTCTGTTTCTCTCTCACTCCTACAGTCACTCTGTTTCTCTCTCACTCCTACAGTCACTCTGTTTCTCTCTCACTCCTACAGTCATTCTGTTTCTCTCTCACTCCTACAGTCATTCTGTTGCTCTCTCACTCCTACACTCACTCTGTTTCTCTCTCACTCCTACAGTCAT
>NW_026539646.1:0-5127 GCF_027791375.1 Indicator indicator | reverse complement strand
CTGGGGGGGAGTGGGATGGTGGGTAAGGCGACAGTTAGAGTGCTGAACCGGGAATGAACAGAAAGCAGGGACCCAAAGGGGGAGTGTGGGGCTGCAGGAACGAGGGGGCAGCGCTCCTAACCCAAGGGAGAAGTTGGGCAGCAGGAGGGGGAGCTTGGAGTGGGGCCAGGGGTGGGGAAGCCCTCACAGTAAGAGCTTCAGTGGTTGGGGGTAGGAAGCAGGAAGGCTGCTGCCAAGTGCTGGGAACACTTTGGTCATCCTCTTGCAGTCTTGCCTGCTCCGAGGGCCTGCAGAACGTTCTGGGGCTGCAAAGAGAGGAGAGAAGGGTCTGAGGCCGCTCCGAGGTACAAGCAGCAAAGCCAGGTCCCCTCCTGAGGCACATCCCTTCTCTATTGCCCTCCCCCAAGCTGTGGCTGCAGCCACCCCACCCAGCACCAAACATTCCCATTCCAGGTGTTGTCCTCTCCCCTGGCACGGGGCTGGCACAGCAGCAGTTTGCAGCCTGCCCCGGGGCAGGGCTCTCTCCTGGCAGAGTGGTTCCCAGTGCAGCCTCACCTGGGATGCAGAGGACGTGGCAGCTCTGTGCCTGCCGCTCCGGAGCTGGGGGATGCGGCTCCGATGCCCTCCCCCGAGGGGGCAAATGACTCTGGGAAAGGCAAAGAGGCCATTTGAAACCAGCCAGGCTCAGGGCAGAGGCCTCACTGCAGCCCAGAGGCCACAGGCAAGCTGCAAGTGCAGGGCAGGGGCTGGGCCCACAGTGGGGATCACAAGCAGCTGCTGGCAGCTCTCTCTCCTCTCCTCTGCCTTCTGCTTCAGGGCAGATGCTCTGGAGACCACAGACAGCTTGGGCACAGAGGGTGCCTGTGTGGAGCATGCCAGGTTAGAGGTCCTGCAGACAAGGAAGAGATGGTTAGTGCCAGGGGGGGGTCCTCACTGCCCACCGGCATAGGGCAGGGAGGCAACTGGGGGCTGCGTGGCTGCTTCGCTGGGGACAAGGGGTCATACTTGCACCATGACGGCCACGGTGCCCTCCTGGCGGGGAGGGACCAGCGCCATGGCAGCGACCACCACACAGGGCTAAGGGCACTGCTCCAGGGAAAGCACTGGCTGAAGGACACTGCAGAACACAACTCTGGGCTCCCAAGTCCTGAAAGTGCACTCTGAGAAGAAAAAGGGTCAAGGCAGGGAGGGGAAGTGGTGGAGGGGGAGCCTAGGGCAGGAGGAAGCCTTGACTCCCCCACACTCCGGAACCTGCTCCCACGTCCTCCCTCTCCTAACCCCCACCAGTACCCCAAGAGCTGCCCTTAGAATACCCTCTGGTCCTACACCTTTCCACCATCTGGGAGGAGCCTACATCATCTTTCGGGTCCCCACGACCACTCTACCGCTCCTACAAGCACCTTGGATCCCCAGAGGTCCTCCACAACCTGACCCCCTGCTCCACAAGCCACCCCTTCGGCCGTACTGGTGCTAGGAGGATCCTTTCATGTGTTTGCCCCCCATGCTTTTCTTTGTCTCTGTGCGGCTTGTAAAGCCACTTTTTTCCACCTGCTTAGACATGGCTGTAACTGGTGACAGGAAAGAGCTAGGCCAGAATTGCAAGCTCCATTTAGTCTCTCTCCTCAAAATACACTAAATGGCAAAAGAAATTTGGTGCTAGGATGTTCCCTTGATGTGTTAGCCCCCATGCTTTTCTTTGTCTCTGTGCGGCTTTTAAAGCAACTTTTTTCCACCTGCTTAGACATGGCTGTAACTGGTGACAGGAAAGAGCTAGGCCAGAATTGCAAGCTCCATTTAGTCTCTCTCCTCAAAATACACTAAATGGCAAAAGAAATTTGGTGCTAGGATGTTCCCTTGATGTGTTAGCCCCCATGCTTTTCTTTGTCTCTGTGCGGCTTGTAAAGCAGCTTTTTTCCACCTGCTTAGACATGGCTGTAACTGGTGACAGGAAAGAGCTAGGCCAGAATTGCAAGCTCCATTTAGTCTCTCTCCTCAAAATACACTAACTGGCAAAAGAAATTTGGTGCTAGGATGTTCCATTGATGTGTTAGCCCCCATGCTTTTCTTTGTCTCTGTGCGGCTTGTAAAGCAGCTTTTTTCCACCTGCTTAGACATGGCTGTAACTGGTGACAGGAAAGAGCTAGGCCAGAATTGCAAGCTCCATTTAGTCTCTCTCCTCAAAATACACTAATTGGCAAAAGAAATTTGGTGCTAGGATGTTCCCTTGATGTGTTAGCCCCCATGCTTTTCTTTGTCTCTGTGCGGCTTGTAAAGCAGCTTTTTTCCACCTGCTTAGACATGGCTGTAACTGGTGACAGGAAAGAGCTAGGCCAGAATTGCAAGCTCCATTTAGTCTCTCTCCTCAAAATACACTAACTGGCAAAAGAAATTTGGTGCTAGGATGTTCCCTTGATGTGTTAGCCCCCATGCTTTTCTTTGTCTCTGTGCGGCTTGTAAAGCAGCTTTTTTCCACCTGCTTAGACATGGCTGTAACTGGTGACAGGAAAGAGCTAGGCCAGAATTGCAAGCTCCATTTAGTCTCTCTCCTCAAAATACACTAATTGGCAAAAGAAATTTGGTGCTAGGATGTTCCCTTGATGTGTTAGCCCCCATGCTTTTCTTTGTCTCTGTGCGGCTTGTAAAGCAGCTTTTTTCCACCTGCTTAGACATGGCTGTAACTGGTGACAGGAAAGAGCTAGGCCAGAATTGCAAGCTCCATTTAGTCTCTCTCCTCAAAATACACTAATTGGCAAAAGAAATTTGGTGCTAGGATGTTCCCTTGATGTGTTAGCCCCCATGCTTTTCTTTGTCTCTGTGCGGCTTGTAAAGCAGCTTTTTTCCACCTGCTTAGACATGGCTGTAACTGGTGACAGGAAAGAGCTAGGCCAGAATTGCAAGCTCCATTTAGTCTCTCTCCTCAAAATACACTAATTGGCAAAAGAAATTTGGTGCTAGGATGTTCCCTTGATGTGTTAACCCCCCATGCTTTTCTTTGTCTCTGTGCGGCTTGTAAAGCAGCTTTTTTCCACCTGCTTAGATATGGCTGTAACTGGTGGAGGGGGAGGAGAACCTCCCTCCACCTGCTGGCCACACTCTTCCTGCTCCCCTGGACACTACTGGCCCTTAGCCATGAGGGCACATTGCTGGCTGATGGGGAACTTGTCCACCTGCACTCCCAGCTCCCTCTCCACACAGCTGCTTCCCAGGACACTTGAACACCCCCAGGGATGCTGACTCCAGCACTGCCCTGGGCAACCATTCCAGTGCTTGAGAATCCTTGGAGTGAAAAAATATTGCCTCAGCTGCAGCCTAAACCTGCCCTGCTGTGGCTCCTAACCATTTCCTCTGCTCCTGCTGCTTGTCACAAAGGAGAAGAGGCAGGTAGTCTCCTTGATGCAACCTCCCTTCAGGGCCTTGGAGAGAGCAATGAGGTCTCCCCTCAGCCTCCTCTTCTGCAGCCTGAACACCCCCAGCTCCCTCAGCCCCTCCTGTAGGCCAGGGGCTGCAGGCCCTTCCCCAGCCTCATTGCCCTGCTCTGGACAGGCTCCAGCCCCTCAATGTCCTTCCTGGAGTCAGGGGCCCAGAGCTGAACACAGCACTCCAGCTGTGGCCTCAGCAGTGCTGAGCACAGGGGGAAGGTCACCTCCTGTCCCTGCTGCCCACTCTGTGTCGAATCCAAGCCAGGATGCCCTTGGCCTTCTTGGCCAGCTGGGCACTGCTGGCTCCTGTTCAGTGGCTCTCAGCCAACACCCCCAGCTCCCTCTACAAGCTGCAGCTTTCCACCACACAGCCCCAGGTCTGGAGCTTGCCATGGGCTGCTTGTGAGCCAGCTGCAGGCCCTGCCACTTGCTCTTCCTGAACCTCAGACCAGCAGCCGTGGCCCAGCAGCCTCCAGCGGCCAGATGCTGCTGGAAAGCTTCCTCCCTGGCCTGCAGCAGATGGACACAGCCACCCAGCTTGGTGTCCTCTGCAGAAGTGCTGAGGGGGCAGCCAGTGCCCTCAGCTCCATCGCTGAGAAAGACAGCACCGGGGACAGGCCCTGGGGGACACCACTGGCACTGGGCTGCAGCCAGGCTTAGCTGCGCTCAGCACCACTCTTGGGGCCCAGCCAGCAGCCAGGCTTTGCTGCAGGGCAGAAGATCTCCTCTCAGGCTGCTCTTCTCCAGGCTGAGCAGCCCCAGGCCCCTCAGGCTTTGCTCCTCACGGAGATGCTCCGGGCCCCTCAGCATCTTCCCAGCCTCCACTGGGCTCTCTCTCCAGGACTTCCCTGTCTCTCTTCCACTGGGCAGGCAGGAACCGGAGGCAGGACTGCAGCTGTGGCCGCACAAGAGCAGAGCCTGGCAGCAAAGCTGTTGCCCTTTCAATCCTTCCTGCCAAGCACGTGCCATGCCCCAGGCTGTCTCCCCTGCCTGCTGATCCCCCCAGTGCAGCTCAAGCTGCCACCACACTCACCATGCACAGCTCAGCCAAGCAGCTCTCTGGCCCCAGGGCTACCTCCCAACATTCCCCAGCACCTTCTGGCTTCTCTCAACACCAAAGAGGTGACCCTCTCCCAGGGGACACTTCCCAGCTGTGATGTGGCTTTCTTTGCACTTCTAGGATTCCAAAAGGATTTGGCCTTCTCAGCCTGAGCTTTCAGCAACTGAATTCAGGCACAGCCCTGTTGTGAGAAGAGGAGGCCGAGGGGAGACCTTCTGGCTCTCCACAAGTCCCTGGAGGCAGGTTGGAGCAAGGAGGGGGCAGCCTCTTCTCCTTGCTGGCAAGGGACAGGAGCAGAGGCAATGGTTTCAAGCTGCATCAGGGGAGGCTCAGGCTGCATGCTAGGAAATAGTTCTTCACTGAAAGGATTCCCAAACCTAGCAATGGTGTGCCCAGGGCAGTGCTGGAGTCATCATCCCTGGGGGTGGTCAAGCAGTGTGTGCACCTGGCCAGCACTCAGGGACGTGCTTTAGTGTTGGCCCTTCAGTGCTGGGCTGGAGGCTTGCACTGGGTGGTCTTTCAGCTCTCTTCTGACTGGATGTGTTGTGTGATTCTGAGAGAGGTTCTTGGTTTTCAGGTATGGGTTAAAATGAAAGGCAAGAGAGGGGAAGGAGATGTTACTGTAGGGCTCTGCTACAGGCCACCTGA
>NW_026539645.1:0-5156 GCF_027791375.1 Indicator indicator | reverse complement strand
CTTTATTCAGTTGTTTTAATATACTTTTTTTTTAAATAAATGACTATTGAGTGTTATTTCATCTCTTTCCTATATATCACTGTTTTTCCAAGACAATCATTTCTCAAGGATAGCTCATGTTCCATGATGTAAAAATGTTATCATAATTATCCACTCTTGCTAAACCTAATAGAATGTGCCTCAAGGTTATCACTTTTGTCTCTGATAATGTATTCTATGATAATGACAAATTATGAAAAATCTAAGAGTTATTAAAACTGCCCTTCTAGGGCAAGGATTAAAGAAACTAAATTTACAAATTTACTTATTCCAAGGGTGGAAGAAACATACCAGTGTCAAGTCTGCACAGCCTTTCTATATGTGGAAGCAGAGATTTACAAATATATTGCCTGATTTCTGATTTTTTTTGCCTGATTTTTTGTGTCTGATTCTGTATCAATAGTCATAAATTAGTTATTTTATCAAAGATAAATATTTACCTAAGCAGTCTATGATCCCTGGACATTTCCTTCATCATAATGTAAACATTGTTACTGATTTCAGTCCTTTAAATCCTTCTAAAATCTCTGGTTTCATTCTCAGTTATTAAAAAGAAAAAAACTGAGGTCACCAGCGGTTTGGAGAAAATTCATCTATTCAGTCATTCCTCAGAAATTTACAGTTCAGAGAGTAAAATCAGTTGTCTTACTATCACAGAAATTTGCTACTTCCCTTAAGACTCTCAGGCATGAGTTTCCTAGGAATCATCAATTTGTCTATCTGTGCTTAGATAATTTATCAGGTGCTGTTTCATATGTTCTCTTAATAGAGATGGTGAAATTTTTATTTCATCCAAAGAACCATTTTTCCCCTTTTGCTTAGAGAGATAATACAGATTAAAAGAAATTTTCCTATAAGTTTATGTTCCAGTAGAGATTCTAGAAAAAATGTAGATACCGATTGTAACAGCAGAAGATGTTTTGTTTCTAGGATAACTGAAGGAAGTGTTTTGGTGTTGCTTTTTTTGTTGCTGCTGTTTGTTTTGTTGCTGTTGTTTTGTTCTTTTTTTATTATTATTATTAATTTGATAGTTCCAGAGAATGATGTCTTTGTTATTAGCATATCTCATCCCTATACAACAAAAGCAGAGTTGCACAGACTGATTTAAAATTTTACAGGAAGATGATAGATAAGCTCAATTGCATCTGAAACAAACCTAAATAAGAGTCACTTCAGCCACAGTCTTTTTATTTTCAGATAAAACCTTCCTACTGCCTCACAGCCCCCCCCCAAAAAAAATCTGACTAATGGAAAGCTTTTTTTTCTTTTTCTTTTTTGAATGAATTTAAGATGTATGCAATAATTACATTAACTGGGAGTAAAATAAAGCCTCTCAGATGTGAAGTTTGCTCATTTAGATCTGTCAGTGAAGAAAGTTAGACACACATTAAAAGTCAGCATGTGCAGACCTGCTCACCTCCATCAGTGGCATTACTGAATGACTCCCCAGACAATGCAAACCTCCTGCAGTTAAGGCCATCATCTCTGCCTGCCCAGGGCTCAAAAAAAGACACTGGGATTCCATGCTCCATGTTGGGTGACTGTGTCCTCCCTTCAGATTTTTATGTGAGTTCAAAAGGTGTCTGATGTGCTGAGATAACTGCTTCTCTTGCTACTGGGGACTCTGCCTTCTGGCATATCATTGCCAATATTGAGCAGTCCCACACTCATGAGTTTTTGGACACCGTCTACCTCAAGTGCTGCACAAGTTACTGCTTTGGTTTGCTGTGCTCACAGCTGGCAACGCTTCCTCTGGTGCCAGCTGAAGAGGTGCTTGGCAATTATTATCTTAAAATTAAAACCTGACCGAAGATAAAAAGCATAAACACTGTTTGAATAGGATTAGCTATCAGAGTCTGTTAATAACTGCTAAAGATTCTAGGAGTGAAAATTTCTCAGGTATGTATGTGAGCAGCAGTGGTACCCTTCTGGAAGGAGAGTCTAGAAACTGCTTCATGAATTACTGCATCCCTTAGAAGATTCTGCTTGCACTGTTCTTTTCTGGAGTGTCCTATTCACTAAGTCCACTTCCATTTTAGTTTCTCACATCTCTATATCTGGGTGATCACAGAATCCTCTAATGATTTAGATTGGAAGGTGTCACAAAGGGGAATATTAATTACTCTTAGAATGATAATAAACAATATAGCAAATGGGTATTAGTAAAATATTAGTAACCCTTTATTAATATGAAAATTAGTAGTTAACGACGCTTGTCACGACAGGCGCTTGCTTGGTTTCTGGGTAAACTGAGGCACAGCACGATTCTAGTAGCAAGGGAAAGCAGGCTAAGCGCATCCAGTTTCTAGGCTCATGGCTTTATCCCAGGCTCTGGACCAGCCACTCGAGGCAGGGCAGGGCAACTCGAGGCAGCTTCTACAAGACAGGTCCAAGTAGGCTTGAAAGCAATGCAAGGCTTAAACAAGGCTTAAAGCAAAGTTTGATGCAAGGCAAAGGTGACTACCAGGTCACCCTCTATATACACATGGCCAGTGATTGATTGGTCCAATGGGGCACTGAAGCTAATGTGTAGCTGCCCAATGGAAAGGCATTCTGCCAGGCTATACCCATAAAATGAAGAAACAAAGGCCTTGTATCTGGGCAATCAGTGGTCAGCTTACGTGCTCTCACCCAGGTAAACAACTTGTTTACCAGACAGGCAGGAGTCCTGTCCCCTTTGTTCTTTCTCCTGCATTGCCCTGTTTTTCTGCAGGAAGGAGGGGAGAGAAAGGGACCTTGTCTAGACATCTTAAGGCCTGTCTGGGTTTGTACTGGGCCATGTCATGGCCATACCATGACAGAAAGGACCTTAAGGGATCATCTAGTTCCAGCTGTCCTGCCATGGGCAGGCACACTTTCCATCACTAAAGAATGAGATTTAGGGAACAGTGTGTGTGATGGTTTGAAACTGTCTTTTTAATTTTTCCTTGCAAAGTTCAGAACAGAGAAAGTGAAAGAATGTAAATAAGTCACTATTGGGTGTAAGAAAGCAAAATAACGATTGTTCTAAACACTTCCATTGGATAGATAGAAATGTTTAGGAACTATTACCCAAAACAAAGTGGGGCACTCTGCACATTCTGCATTCTGCAGTGGGGGCAGTTGCTGGGCTGTCTGGCTGCTGTTTCTTTTTCTCTTCTGGCTGAAGATAACACACACTGACCTTGGCAGCTAAGTTAACAACTTTCTGCTTAACTAACTCTGCTTCTCTGTTCAGGGGGGTCTGGGGGAAAGCTCCTGGGAGAGAGAGAGGCCCCTTTGGGAGGGTCTCCTTGGGGGGAAGCAAAGGGAGATCGGTTGTGCTTTTCTGTTGATTGTACATATTTGTAAATGTTGTGAATTTTGTATATTTGTACATATTAATTGCATTTCTCTGCTTGTAAATACAGCCTCCATTTGCTTCCAGACTGGGCTAGCCTGGTTACTTGTTGGTGGGGGGGCAACTTCAGCTCACATCGACAGTGTGTCTACTATGTATCTGCAGTTTCCTTCCACTTCAGCTCATATGACTAATACTGAGAAGCCAGAAGTGTGATGTCTGAGGTCCCCTTGTCCTATTTGGTCTTCAAAGAAGACTCATAGAACCACAAAATCACAGAATGGTCACAGGATCACAGGATGTCAGGGGTTGGAAGGGACCCAAATAGATCATCAAGTCCAACCCCCCTGCCAGAGCAGAACCATACAATCTAGCTCAGGTCACAGAGGACCACATCCAGATGGACCTTCCAGTGGTCTGTGACCCTGACAGTAAAGAAGTTCCCCGTTGTGTTGAGGTGGAACCTCCTGTGTTGCAGCTTACATCCATTGCTCCTTGTCCTATCACAGGGAGCAAGCAAGAAGAGCCTGTCCCCTCCCTCCTGACACCCAGCCCTCAGATATTCATAAACATTTATTAAGTCCCCTCTCAGACTTCTCTAGACTAAGCAGCCCCAGGGCTCTCAGCCTCTCCTCATAGGGCACTGCTCCAGTCCCTTCAGCATCCTGGTGTTTTCTGCTGGTATCCAGGGAGAAAATTCACTCTTGGAGAACTTTTTTTTGTTGTTAAAACTTATTATTTTGATCTGAAAAGCATAGATTTTCTCACCAAGCAAAATGATCCTTATGGAAAGGTTTCATTGTCATAGCCACCACTGTGCTTTGTTTGATGAAATATTGATGGGTTTGTGCTTTTTGCATGAAGGCAAAGCAAACCACAAACTACAGTTGTGCATTATGGAATATTCATGGAAAATAAAGTTATTTTAAAATCCCCTTCTTTCACCACCTCCCCTTTCCTACCATATCTGCCCCTTTTCCACCCCACCCACCCCATTTTCTTTCTTTTTCCCCTCAAATCCCAGAGCATCTGGGCTCTGTTGGAGTCTCCTCCTACCCCAGGTGTGGCCACTTTGCCTTCCCCACCCACTCCCCTTTTTAATCAGCCCCAGGAAAGGCAGAAACCCCAAGCTGAGCCCGTTTGGACTGAGGATCCTCCTCTCCTCACTGGTGAGTCCCCATGGTGCACAGTGGGTGATTGGTGATGGGGATCCCAAAAGGCTGGGGGGCCTGGTGGCCCCCCAGTTAGGTAGGAAGAGAATTGACAACTGTGTAGTATTATCACATATTGTTGTTGGTATTATTATGATATTGCATATGGGAAACACTAACCTACAAATAGCACACACATCACTCTAAATTCCTAGACAAATCTGTCCATTGCCAGTGACGTGGAGTGTCGTAGGGCACTCCAAAACTCCCTTATCTCCTCCCCACCCCACTTCTGTAGACAGGGAAGACAAAGACACACAATTCTTTTCCCTGTCCTCTGCAGGTTTGGTTGGGGAAAAGCAAAAAGTCGCCCTTTTCCTCCTACCAGTAGCTAAAGTCCTGCATGGGTATTAACTCATGGAAAAGCCCATGCTGGGATCTGGAATTGTGATTGGCTGGGTTCTTTGTGCCCAATGTATGTTGGCACTGGGCACATTTTCTACTGAAGATTTTAAAACGAGTGACCAGGAAGCATGTGCAGATTAGTTTGATTCAAGATTTAGGGATTCATCAGTACACATTCTTCCTCCATGGTAACAATTATGGATTTTTATTTAACTTCTCAAAAAACCTTGTACTCTCAACCA
>NW_026539644.1:0-5180 GCF_027791375.1 Indicator indicator | reverse complement strand
TGTGTCGGTGTGAGCTGAAATTCCCCCCCCACCAACAATAACCAGGCTAGCTCAGTCTGGAAGCAAATGAAAAACTGTATTTACAAGCAGATGAAATGCAATGAATATGTACAAATATACAAAATTCACAACACTTACAAATATATACAATCAACAGAAAAACACAACCAAGCTCCCTTTGCTTCCCCCCAAGGGGACCCTCCCAAAGGGGGCCTCCCTCTCCCAGGAGCTTCCCCCCCCAGACCCCCCTGGACAGAGAAGCAGAGTTAGTTAGAGCAGAAAGTTGTTAACTTAGCTGCCAAGGTCAGTACGTGTTATCTTCAGCCAGAAGAGAAGAAGAAACAGCAGCCAGACAGCCCAGCAACTGCCCCCACTGCCGAATGCAGAATGTGCACGAGTGCCTACTTTGTTTTGGGTAATAGTTCTTAAACATTTCTATCTATCCAATGGAAGTGTTTAGAACAATCGTTATTTTGCTTTCTTACACCCAATAGTGACTTATTTACATTCTTTCACTTTCTCTGTTCTGAATTTTGCAAGGAAAAATTAAAAAGACAGTTTCAAACCATCACAGTCCACCCCTTCTAAACAATTCCATTGGCTGCTACTATCATTTATCTAATCTAAAATAATATCCACAACAATAGGTGAATAAAGACCATAGTCCATTCCGGCTATTTCAGATGTAGATGATTCAAAAGAGTCAAATCACAGGAAAAACAGCAAACAGCTTGTTTCCTTGCAGATGGAGCAAAGAAAGGAACAGGGACTCTCAGGTGACTCAGGGCTCTCAGGGTTCGTGCACCGCAGATCTCATGAACTCTCCTCTTGGGCGCGATGCTGTATCTGCGCAACACTCTGAATTTAACCTCTCTCAGCCAAAGTTAGATTTCTTTGTGGAATACACTGAAATTCACCATTTTCTTGCATCACCCAATAGGTGTGACCAGGACCTTCAGCAGAAACCACCCCTCGGACAGGTTTGGCCTCTCCTGAAGGAGAAAATACCCAAACAGTTTTGCCTAACAGATTCTTTTCTCTGATAACAGGAACTCTATCACCTTCCTCCTTTCGCAACAAATCTGA
Source organism: Indicator indicator (assembly GCF_027791375.1). NCBI lineage: Eukaryota > Metazoa > Chordata > Aves > Piciformes > Indicatoridae > Indicator > Indicator indicator. The sequence goes on along the minus strand of NW_026539644.1, from coordinate 4,094 downwards.
TTGGGCAGGTCCAGCTCGATTCACTGAACCTCTACTATTCACCAACCAGGTTGCTTGTGCTAAATGTTTCTCCCAGTTTTTCAAAGATCCACCCCCCATGGCTTTGAGAGTGGTTTTCAGCAAACCGTTGTAGCGTTCGATCTTCCCTGCAGCTGGTGCATAGTAGGGAATGTGGAATATCCACTCAATGCCGTGCTCTTTGGCCCAGTTTTTTACAAGATTGTTCTTGAAGTGAGTTCCATTGTCCGACTCAATCCTCTCTGGAGTTCCGTGTCTCCACAGGATTTGTCTCTCCAGACCAAGAATGGTGTTACGTGCAGTTGCATGAGGAACTGGGTAAGTTTCCAGCCATCCAGTGCTTGCCTCTACCATAGTCAGCACATACTGCTTACCAGATGGAGAACGAGGTAGAGTGATGTAGTCAATCTGCCAGGCTTCACCATACTTGTACTTGGACCATCGGTCACCGTACCACAAGGGCTTGATCCGCTTTGCCTGCTTAATAGCAGCACAAATGTCACAGTCATGGATGACTTGTGTGATAGCATCCATGGAAATGTCAATGGATCTGTCACGAGCCCATCGGTAGGTTGCATCTCTGCCTTGATGTCCTGACGAGTCATGGGCCCACCGAGCTAAGAACAGCTCACCTCGGTGTTTCCAGTCAAGATCAGGATCAGGATCAGAGTTTGTGTCCACCTGGGAAACTCTTGCAGCTAGATCTGCCTGATGGTTGTGTTGTTGTTCCTCAGTAGCTTTGCTCTTAGGAATGTGAGCATCGATGTGTCTCACTTTCACTGGGATTCTCTCAATGCGAGCAGCAATGTCTTGCCACAGATCTGCAGCCCAGATTGGCTTTCCTTTCCTCTGCCAGCCATTCTTCTTCCAGTCTTTCAGCCAACCCCACAAGGCATTGGCTACCATCCACGAGTCAGTGTAGAGATAAAGCTTTGGCCATCTCTCACGTTCAGCTATGTTAAGAGCTAGCTGGACAGCTTTTACCTCTGCAAATTGACTGGATTCTCCTTCTCCATCTCTCGCTTCTGCAACTCTGCGCGTTGGACTCCACACTGCAGATTTCCATCTCCGCCTGTTCCCAACAAGACAACAGGAACCGTCTGTGAACAAAGCATATCTCTTTTCATCATCAGACAGATCACTGTAAGGAGGAGCTTCCTCAGCACGAGTTACTCTCTCCTCTGGAGGTTTTGCACAGCTTGTGCCTTCTGGCCAGTTTGTGATCACCTCCACCAAACCAGGCCTTTCGAGATTTCCCATTCGAGCTCGCTGTGTTATCAGAGCCATCCACTTAGACCAGGTAGCATCTGTTGCATGATGTGGTGAAGAGCCTTTGCCCTTGAACATCCAATTCAGAACTGGCAATCTAGGAGCTAGAAGAAGTTGTGACTCAGTTCCAATCACTTCCGAAGCAGCTTTCACTCCTTCATAAGCAGCTAAAATCTCTTTCTGTGTTGGAGTGTAGTTTGCCTCTGAGCCTCTGTAGCCACGACCCCAGAAACCAAGAGGACGTCCTCATGTCTCCCCTGGAGCTCTTTGCCATAAGCACCAGGTTGGACCATTGTCACTCGAGGCTGTGTACAGAATGTTCTTAATGTCTGGACCAGTTCGGACAGGTCCCAGACCCATCGCTTGGACTACCTCTCACTTGATCTGGTCAAAGGCTGCTTGTTGCTCAGGACCCCATAGGAAACTGTTTCTCTTTCGAGTCACATCATACAGAGGTTTCACATTCTGACTGTATCCAGGAATGTGCAGTCTCCAAAATCCCACTATGCCTAAGAAACGCAGAGTTTCTTTCTTGTTGATGGGATTTGCCATGGTGGAGACTCTGTTTATCACATCCATCGGGATGTGACGGCGACCATCTTGCCACCGCACTCCCAGAAACTGGATTTCTCTGGCAGGTCCTTTCACCTTGTCTCGCTTGATAGCCAAACCAGCTTGCAAGAGAATGTCAATGATTTTGTTACCTTTCTCGAAGACTTCTTCAGCAGTCTCACCCCAGACGATGATGTCATCGATGAACTGAATGTGTTCTGGAGCTCCACCTTTCTCCAAAGCATCATGGATCACTGCATGGCAGATGGTTGAACTGTGAATCCACCCCTGGGGCAAACGATTGAATGTGTACTGAATGCCTCTCCAGGTGAAAGCAAACTGAGGCCTGCATTCCTCTGCTATGGGAATAGAGAAGAAAGCATTAGCAATGTCTATGGTAGCATACCATTTGGCCTGCTTGGATTCCAGCTCTCATTGGAGTTCCATCATGTCTGGTACAGCTGCACTCATGGGTGGAGTTACTTCATTCAAGGCACGGAAATCAACTGTCAGACGCCACTCTCCATTCTGCTTTCTCACAGGCCAGATTGGACTGTTGAAAGGTGAATGAGTTTTGCTGATGACCTTCTGAGTCTCCAACTGACGAATCAAGTTTTGAATGGGCACCAAAGAGTCACGGTTAGTTCTGTATTGTCTGTGATGCACAGTTTGAGAAGCAACTGGCAGCTTTACATCCTCTATCTTATGTTGTCCCACAACTGCAGATTCATCTGAAAGCTCAGGTCTAATAGACAATTTCAATTTTCCTCCATCAATTTCTATAGTTGCTATTCCAAAAGCCCATTTGTAACCTTTAGGGTCTTTAAAACGCCCTTCTCTCAGAAAGTCAATTCCCAAAATACAAGGTGCATTAGGACCTGTTACAATAGTATGTTTCTTCCACTGCTTCCCAGTTAAGCTTATATCAACCTCTATCTTAAACAACTCTTGAGATCCACCAGTGACTCCCTGAATAGTTATAGATTCTCCCCCTTGATAATTTGATGGTATTATGGTGCACTGAGCTCCTGTGTCAACCAAGGCCCTGTACTTCTGAAATTTTGAAGTGCCAGGCCACTGGATGTACACATCCCAATAGATTCTGTTATCTCCATTATCCCTTACCTCCCCCTGGCGGAAGGCAGGGCACCCCTAATGGTGGGGATTACCTCCACATGTACAGCTGGCACAACGTCCAGCACCAGAATTAGGATCACTGTTGGAGCTATCAGAGTTGTTCTGGGAAACTGAGGAAGCGACAGCTACCCTCCTGGTATTGCTACCTCGGGATCTGCCCCTCTGCAGCTCCCGTAACCTCTTGAAAAGATCAGAAGTTGGTTGACCATCCCATCTGTTCATGTTCTCACCAAACTGATCACGCAGAGTTATCCAGATACTGCCACGTGATTGCCTCTGCTGTCTGTTTTGGTTTGACCTATTCTGGAATGGCCTTCTTGGAGCACATCTGTTTCTGACAGCTGAAACTTGTATCCATCTGGAGGAAGAGGAATCAGAATCATCCCCCTTCATCAAGTTGGATATGGAGGTTTTAAATTCCTCCTTCAGCTCTTTCATGCAATTCTTTATTTCTCCAGACAAAGTTTCAATGGCTGAAACCAAAGAAGTACATGCAAGACTATCCTCCAACTGCCTCATTTGGTCAGTGAAATGGCCAACAGTAGGAGGTGCTCCACCATAATTTCTTGCCACAATCCTGCTTGCCAGAATAGTAGCATAATTAGGAGGAGCAAGCTTAATGAGCTTTTTGGCAAGGCCTGTTCCAACAGGAATTTCATCAGGATTCAGAGTCTTATGATCTCCATACATTACTTCTCTCACAGCAAATTCTCTCAGACGCTTGATTCCCTCAGCTATTGTGGTCCAAGGCTTAGGGTTCCATGGTAAATCATCTCTGCTGGGGTACCTCAGCGAGACTGCCAGTAGGAGGCGTGCCCACAGAGAAACTTTACCAATGCACTTGCCTAGGTGCCTGTCTATGCCTGTATCCTTTGAGAGCATCCCCAACTGAGAGGCCGACTTGTCGCCTACCACCAATGCTGGGGCTCCCATATCAAAACACCTGGCTAGCCAAGACAGGACTGGCTCATTATCTCCTCTGATGTAATCCTTCCTCACATGTCTAATTTCCTGTCTGGGTGCATTAGCTGACTGTATGTCATCCTCATCCTCCTCCTCCTCATCATCCTGAAGTCGCTGTCCCCATAATCCTATTGTAATTCTCCGTTGAATTTCCT
>NW_026539643.1:0-5240 GCF_027791375.1 Indicator indicator | reverse complement strand
GGATGAAAAAAACAAAAATATTTGTAGAATTATCTTACCTTCAACATAGGTTGGAAATGAAGCCAAGCTTTTTCTGGACTGTAATTAAGACAAAAAGGATTTCAAACAGAACAGAGCATGCACAAATATGCATTACAAATTTCTCCATGCCAAAAAAAAGAGAAAAAATTAATTAGTGATGGTTACTAGCAAAGGAAGACCATAACCAACTTATTAAGCTTTATTATTAAATTTACTATTTTCAAACTCTAAGCACCTACTAAGGTTAAATTCAACGTAATATGTTCTATCGGGCAACATGCCAGGACCAATTTTCAGTTACATGTTGATATTACCTGTCAGGTGCTCTACTTCCACTAACCAAGAAGAATGCAGGAAAATATATCATATGTCAATGACACTGGATATTGCAATTATAAACAAATGCATGCAGGAATATATAAAATTACACGATGTTGTTACTAGTAATGGATGAAACTATTAGCCAAGATAGTTATTCATTAATCAAATTCTGTTATTCATTAGGACTGTTCTTAGCTGTATTCCTCACATGAAAGCAGCTTACAAAGAAACTTTCTGAATTTGAACAGATTAGGTAGCAACCAGTATTCTGTGGGGTAACTGAACTCACTAACACCTCACCATCAACTATGTTTACAGTGTATTAAGCAAATATTGTATCTGGTAGCTTCAGTTACATAAATGGTGAACAAGTAGAAAAATAAAATCTTGACCTGCATATTTAAACACAGCATCTAAAGTAAGACCTTACTTTCAACTGCAATTTTACGTGAAAGACTCAGTGGTTAATGTTTCAAACACCTGAAAGACAGAACTTTCAGTGAGTAAGGCTCACCATCTTGTAAAAATCGGTAACATAAACCACACAGGAAATATTATCAAGGAAAATTCTCTGTATTATTATATAGATGGTAATAGGTATATGGAACTATCTGCTGGTATCATATGTATTGCAAATACGAATTTGGATAGTCCAAGGATTACAAAACTTTAACAGATCTACAGCTGATTGTATTAGCAGTAACTCCTCCAGTGACTGCTTACTACAGTTTTAGAAAAAGAAAACCTACATATAAGCAGAATAATGCGTAATATCTCAGAAGCACAATTTCTGGTACATTTCCAGACAACACACAACTGATGTAACAAGTAATATTTTTTAACTAATAATGCTCAAATTGCTATACAATAAAACAACTTGTGAACAAACCCCAAAAAAGTGTGACACAGCAGAGCCTGTGCAGCCTTTAAGTACTTGCTGTTCCTTATGAAAAGGAGTAAGCTACACTATGAAACTAAGAAAGCTCTCCATCAGAGATTACACTGGCACAAATAAAGATATCAAAACCCAATGATTTTCCAGTGCCAAAGCATCTAAGCTGCTGTGAGGACACTAGCATGCCTTTTCAGATCTGTGGCTCTTTCATCTCTTCATATGAACAGTTTTACTGTGTCACCTACGCACACAGATTTAAACAATCATGATTGCCGCTGGTGTAGTGGTAAGACCACTACACTGTTATGGCCACTGCACTACACCACTGCACTATGACAGGCCTAGATGACAAACCCCCTACACAGCAGAGACAGTTCAGGTATACAGATATCCTTTCCAAGGTACTTTTAATTATTTTTAAACAGAGTGAACAAAGTCTACAATTCAAGATTTAGCAACTATTCAGCAATCTAACCAGCTTTTTCTTTTTAGGACAGAATGGTGTAAACATATATGCATTTCAAGTGTTTTGTTCATTACCTAGGTTGAAAGACACTCTACTAAGACCACAGGAACAGTAAAGTAACAGGTAAGGTTACCAATACAAGGAAACCTACAACTTTTAAATGTACAAATTCATGAATAATGACATATGGAGGTCACTAATGTTTCATTACTCCTGTTAATCTTGTTGCCACCTAGCATTATAAAACTTATATTAAAAAAAAAATATTAAGACCTAAAAGACATTTCCAAATATGTTGAGAGTTGTTTTATTACTGTTGTTCTTTCATTGGAATCATTGGAGCAGGACTTATTGCTCATCTGAGGTAAACAAACAGCCTGACACATCCTACTGTGAAACCTGGTTTACCACCTGTGATGCACATGTAAAGCACATCTTAAAAACTGAAATGAGTAGCATCTCATTTGTTTTCTTCCTTTGGGGAAGTTTATCAATAACCAAAACATGCTAAAAGTTAGTATATGTATGAAGTGACAAAATTCGTACTGAAGAAAGATAAAGGCTTTAACAGACTAACAATATAGCAGATGAAAATTTAATGGCATGGTCTATTGCTGAAGGGTTTAGTATATGCAAAATTATGAGTTTCTTAAGTCTTCTGAAGTCTTTCATTACTTTCTAAATGCACGAATACTTGCATGTTACAAGATTTTGTATTCCTTTAAAAGAACAAAAGAGAAAATTAATGGATTATTAATTAGTGTTTCATTTTTAATCAGTGTTTATAGAACATCTCTTTCTTTGTGGAAGATAGCACATGCATTTCTATCAATAACAATATGGTACCTTGTTTCCAGATTTTTTTTTTTTCCAAAAAACCCCCCAAATAAATAAAATATTTCACATTTTTTCTATTTACAGAGCCACTAATCCAAACAGTTTTAATGGCAAATTATTTTCTTTTTACATTGTGAGAAGTTCTACTCACACTTCTCATTTTGTGTTCGTGGAAGTACCACAGTGTAAAAAGCTGCAAGGTGAGTGGTAAACAAAAACAAACAAACGAAAAGTGGGGAAAAATATAAAAGTAAGTATTTAGCTTTATTTTTGGGAGCTTTGAGTGAGGAATTGAATGCTGATTATGAATCACTCACAGGTTAATTTCTATGATGACAAAATATTAAGCAACAGAAATTACTACTTAATTTCATTTAAGCAAGGTTTCTCATCTGGCTGAAAAACACTCTTTTCTTTGCAGGAAGAGATTCTGCACAGAAAAAGGACAGTAACTACTTTCTTTTGCCCCTAGTACAGAGGAGATCTCAGCTGTTTGATAAATCTGTAACCTGCAGACTGTCAAATAAATCAAATAGCAGCTGACCACAGAGTCCAAATTGCCATGATAAACAGCCTTAAGTATACCAGAAATTCAGTCAGAGAGCCAGGCAAGGGAAAGGACCTACAAATCAGCTTTTCAAGTTTGTTGGACTTTTGGAAGGGAAGTGATGGCACAGGTACAAGGGGGAAGGGAAAATAAAAAAGGTGTAAGCAGCATGAACAAGAATGTAACTTTTAAAAAGATTTCACTGTACCTCTTTATTAGTGGAGGCTTCTGCTGTACTGCAGACATCCTGGGGACGTTGCCTACTTGATGATTCAGCACCCCGAGGTGAAGAGGAATCTGGAGATGGAGACTGACATGGCAAGAAATTAAATAATCATCTCAGTGACCAGTGCAGAAATTATTCTTTCTTATTTTCCTCTAACTTGGTAGAGGAAACATTTTATACAAGAGGGGAAAGGGAAGAGGAGAAAAAACAAAACAATACAAACCAAAACCAATATGACAAACACTTTTCAAATGTTATAACCCTCTCAGTGAACTTATTCTGAACAGATAAATCTTTCTAAAAAGAAAAGACATATATGCCAGTCATATATGAAATTAAGCACCTGGAAAACAAAAGAGTGTACTCAGCGGCAAGCAACATCCAGCTAAAAACTGTGTTGTAAAATGTATTTTTGCAAGGTGAATGAAAGATTGTCTGATATTGGTACTGGGCCAACTACTTACACTCACTGTCAGCATTCATTTTAGCTGCAGTTACAGCATTTGCTCAAATATACAACTATTACATGCAGGTAAGTGACTATGAGTTTACTGAAGGCTGCAGGCAGTGCAGATACATGTCCTAAATTCTGACATTCTAGGAAATAAAAGATAAAGTCACAAAGAAGTAAGCTGTCATGGAAGAGAGGTGAATTGACCATGACCAGAATGCAGGGATGCAGCTAAAGATTGCTTAGCTGTCAACTAAAGAAAAGTGAGGAGACGACTTGCAAGCACACATGCTCTCAAGTAAAATTAACCTAAAGTGTCAAACTAGTCTAATCTGAGCAGAGGTAGGCTGCAGTGGTTGTTAACAAATGTCATTCATTCACCTTAGAGAACAATTTTTAAAAAATTGGACAAAGTAATATTAGCGTGTCCAAGGACTTATGAATATACACAAGGACAATTAAATACCAGGGACTATGATTCCTCATACTAGATACAGCATGAACTTAGAAAATATTTTACAGTTTATGCCATGATTTCAGTATTATACTTGCTCTCTAGATCGGATTTCCTAACTTTATTCCATTTATCATAAACAATTCAGCAGAGAAATGGACTTTCCAATCATGCCCTAGTCATTCATGATCACCAGGAATGTCATAGCAGAAACACAAAGGAAAGGGCATAGAAAAGCAATATCTAAGCAATTCTAAGTGATTCATTAGCACACAGCTTGGTAAAGGGAAAGAATACTTAAGGAAAAGATATTCTAATCATAGGCAATTCCTAAGGAATGCTGGTGACACTAAAAGACTACAGCAAGGTATCTGAAATCCAGAGCAGGGAGGACTGGTATGGGAGTATGACACAAGAACACCAAGTGTGGAATTAATGAAGGTGACTAAAATGAAAGAAAGTACAAAGCTTCAACTCAGCAGGCATTTTAAAAGGCAGATCTTAAGGAAATACCTGTAAATATGTCAGTGCACACGCCAAAATGTGAATCCACAAAGAAAGGTTTACCACTTAGCACCCCTGAGATTCTGTGCTTCACTTTGACATAGGGAAGCTGGCCCTGGCTTTGCCAGCTCAGCAGTTCATCGTTGACGGCAAAACAGTCAAATACTATTCTTCTGGTTTCATAAACAATTACATGATATGGCACTTCTCTAAGCCAATGAGTCATACCAGAAAGGGCTACACTTCCAACACTCTGAGCTAGCAGTGGCCCCAGTATAGGAATGCCCTCCTTCTATGCTGTGTCGGTGTGAGCTGAAATTCCCCCCCACCAACAAGTAACCAGGCTAGCCCAGTCTGGAAGCAAATGAAGGCTGTATTTACAAGCAGAGTCTAAAATCTATGATGAAATGCAATGAATATGTACAAATATACAAAATTCACAATATTTACAAATATATGCAATCAACAGAAAAGCACAACCGATCTCCCTTTGCTTCCCCCCAAGGGGACCCTCCCAA
>NW_026539642.1:0-5241 GCF_027791375.1 Indicator indicator | reverse complement strand
GTTTGCAGTTTAGCTCAAAAGCTGCCTCTCCTGAAAAATTTGGACAAGACTTTTTGAAAGCTTTTGAAAGCTCTAGAGCACGAGACCTGCTTTTTAGATGGAGAAAAGCAAATTTAAGAAACTGTTCACAGTGCCTCTGGTGCCTGTGGCAAGCTTTAGCAGTAGACCAGTACTACATCCTTTCTGCAGCTGTGGAGCAAGTGTAGTTTCTAAAAGCAAAAGGCTTAAAAAATAAAATCAGTGCAGAGGAGTTTCAAGATTTTTTTTTTAAGTGATTGTTTGAAAGTAGGTATTCAAAGGATGTAACAGGGAGGATGTTTCTGATAACCAGTTTTATTACAGAGTGTCAAAGCATACACGTCAACCAGTGCCCAGTGATTGGGAGGTGAGGCTGGATAAATTCATTCTTGGAATTAAGGAGCAAATTGCTAAGCAGGAGTGGAATCACTTTATCTTTGCACTGTGTTTACAGTTGGATGTCCTTTTGTTCTGGACGATGTGTCTTTCTTCAACTAGAAACAATGCAATGAATAGATGAGAGCCACTCAGTGATATTCTAAAGGTGTTGCAAGTCAGGTCAGATGATTGTAGTAATTTCTGGTTTTAACTGTGATGGGTTTGGTGTTTCTAAATGACAGTCGTTCTTCTACATCTATCTGCCACGTTACACTTCCTGAATTTCTGGTTGGGGGGCTGTGCCTGACTTACTTTCTTACAAAGATTTTTCAAATCCTGCTTTTGTTCTGATGCATGTCTTCTCCTGACTGCCCATTACAGACAGGCTTGGTGCATGGTATTGTGATCTGTGAAACCACACATGGAGGAGATAAATAGTAGGGAAGTATTTATGTGTCTTTTTTCCCTTCTGTGTGTTGTCCCAGGAATGTTAATGGGCAGGAGAGGTCTGCACATGAAAAACTTTAATGCCCTTTCATTTCAGTTCCTAGTTAAATTCTCCTGACTGAAGTCTTTGCTGGTTCCGCATCCACGTTTTATGAAGTTTTTTATGTCCTCGTATTTTAAAATACTTCAATGAGCCAGTTTCATATTTGGTATTTAATATACTTCCCCTGTCATCATGAACATTATAAAACACTGAAAGCGATGAAGAAAGCTAAATTATGATACAAGATGAGGCAGCTAGGGAGGAAAACAGGCTCTGTATGCAATCTGTACTCCTTGCAAGGATGCAGAATTGGTAAGCAGTCATGGGAAATCAATACTCTTAGCTTTGTTTTCTCTAGAACCTATTATTTATGGATCTGATAGTTAATATCACAAATTAAACCAGTTTATAATGTAAGGACAGTCAGGTAGTTGTAGGCACATACTTGTTTCACTGAAAATTAAAAGGAAGGCGGTAAAATTTTTGTTCCCTATTGACCAATCAGCTAGAAGAAAAGAACTACCTAAACCTTTCTCTCTTTGTTTGGGTTTTGTTTGTTTGCTGTTTGTTTGTTTGTTTGATTGCATTCTTATTGCAAGTAGATTTAGGTCATCAGTCTGCACAGTCTTAACTCAAAGAAGATTCTTCTTGTAGAAGTTGGAAAAAGTGTGACCCTCCCCCACAGAGAGTCTTCAGATTTGTTGGAGGAGCTCATTTGGTCAAAAAAAAAATCTGTTTTTTGCACAGGTGAGAAATAGACCTGGTGTCTTTCTATCACTGGATTTTTGTAGTGTAGGAAATGTTCATATTGAAAGTGTGACCCTCCCCCACACACAGTCTTCAAATTTGTTGGAGAAGCTCATTTGGTCAAAAAAAAAAATCATCTGTTTTTTGCACAGGTGAGAAATAGACCTCGTGTCTTTCCATCACTGGATTTTTGTAGTGTAGGAAATGTTCATATTGAAGGTGGAGACGTACTTTCTCAGTGTGAACAGGAGGAATGCCCAGCTAAGTCTTCCATGCTGCTGTGGCATCTCTCTCCTGTTCCACATTCCCTCATTAATTGTGAATTCTGTATAGCATCTGCCCTGCTTGGCAGGTGTTTTATGAAAATACCTGTCCTGCACAAATAACGCTTGCTACAGTTTGTCTTAGTAATTGGAATTTTCTTCCCTGCTGGGACTTGATAGCTCTCTTGGTTTTTTTTCTTTTGCCTTCATTTGTTGGTTGGTTTCTGATTCTTTACTTTGCTGATCTAATGGCTTTTTGTTGTGGCTGTTTGGGTTTGGTTTGTAATCAGTGGTCAGCAAGTGTCCTAGTTTGTAACAGGAATTGGCAACTGTATAAATTATTTAAAATAAAGACAGGTTCAGAAGATGGTGAACAAAACGCAGCTGTCTCTTTAAAGAGTGCAGTTTGATCAGAGCATCAGCTCTATCCCCTGAGGACAAAGGCAATTTTGATTTGTGGGGCCCAAGAGTCCCTCACTTACCGAGATTCGTCTTTGCTTGTGCATGTGTAAACCTGTAAAATGCTCTTTTGTGTAGAATAAATCATCTGCTATAAATCCTGCACAATTAAATGTGACCCTCAGTAAAGTCACAATGACAAGTCCTCATTGCGAAGCTGTGCAGAGCAAGCCTGCTGTCTAGACAGAGCAGAATTATTTCCCATTTATCTTTTCTTTGTGTGGGTGTGAAATAAATAACCGACTGCTAGCACTGGTGACTTCTCTGACCCCCCCCCCCCCCCCCAAGAACACTGCTCTCTCTCCTCACCTTGTTCCTGTTTGCCCTGTTGCAGTCCAGTCTGAAGCCCAGCGGGGCAGTCACTTTGCTTTGCGCTGAGGAAGAGGAGCAGAGGAGCAGTTCCCCGTTCTCTAATGCTGCTGTTGGCAGTCAGGAGCAGATTCCATTATTGCCGATCAATGCTGCCGCCATGCAGGAGGAGGGGAGAGGGAGGGGGGAGCTTCCTATTCACAGATTGATCAACCTGCCATTGCATGAACAAATTCATTGTAAGAAAGGCTGGGATGCTGCTGTAATAGCTGGAGCAGGAAGGAGCTTGTCAACACGGGAACGCAGGCTTTTCCGTAGTGGGGAGGGTGTTTAAATTGCCTATAAGCTTGCTGGGTTGTTTTGGTTTTGGGGTTTTGTTTTTTTTTTTTTTTTCCTTTTAGCATAAAGCAGAATACCTGAGCCTACAAACAAAGCCAACACCACAAGGAATGATAAGAGATATATTACACTTAACTGGTGAGCTGGTGTGCTGATTTACGTGAGCTTCTTCAGCACTGAGACTTATTTCTTCTTTTTACTTAAACTGATTCTGTCATAAGCTGTGACCTCTTCTGGATTTGAAAACCTCTCCTTCCCCTGCTCCCCCCCTTTTTGCCTTCAGTTTCTGCTTCGACTGAAATCTGACACAAAGGGACAAAAAGTATCCCACTTACTGCTCCCACCCATGCCTGCTCTGTCTGTACAGGCTGTCAGATGTAAGGTTGGGAGAACACAGCAGGATCGCGCTCTCATGTTGTCAGTGTAGACAATAACTGGAGTACTGGAATCCCAAGACCATCAGCTTCTCCCCACCCTCCCTGCCCTGCTTCGTTCACTTCTTGTTTTCTGTATGGAAAAGTTTTCTGGCTGGAGAATGAGTCTTCTTTCTCCTGGGGATGTGGCCGGATGGCTGGATAGCAGCACAGAAGATGAGAAAAGCCTTCTCTCGTTTCTTGGTACGGTAGGGGACTTACTGTATTTACATTTTTTTAACACTTTACTGGGAAGCCTTTAATGCTTTCTGTGGTGATTAATTTCTTCAGTCCTTCAGTTACCTGACCTTCTTTCTTTTTAAAGGCTTTTAGGTGGTATGCAATTGTTAATGAAACTTGGTCACATTCTGTTTGAAACAGTTGCAAACACATTGGGCAAAGGTCAAGTTTTAAGTGGGCATGTGCCCTGCAGAAAATGGTTTCTGGAATAAATAATGTTACTTACTGCTCTGTTTTTCGTCTCAGTGCCATTTGGCCAGCTGATCACTGTCTTCAGCCTATTGCCATTCATTTCTGTCAGCTTGCCTACAACTTTACTTCTCAACTGTGTAGTAGTAGTAAGATAAATCAGAGGGGGCTGCTGAAAGATCTTCCTCCTAGGAGAAATGTGAAGATGCATTTACAACAAACAATTCAGTCAAAGGTTCAGATACTTCTCTAGCCCAGAAATTAAATTGAGGAGCACAATCAAACAATTCTGTGCTCTGTTTCTCAATACTTGCACATTAGTTTGCTGGCATTCAGGTAGAAAATTGAAACTGTTATTTATAGTCCAGCATTAATACCACTAGGAGGCTGAAAATGTTTTAAACAGAAATCACACACAGAAGCTGATTACTGTTTTGTTTTTCCCTTTGAGCTGTTGCTATGTCACTTTTATTTGGTTTTGTTCTTTTAATCCCATCTCCACAAATCATTCCATCTCTCTCCTTAATGGTTGCTGTTGTTGTCAGGATGCAGTCTGTTTCCTTTCTGGTTTGATAATTTGTAGGTGCTGCGTTGCTCGGATGGGTTGTTTGATATGTGTGTCCTTTTCCATGGAATAGTTAAATTAATGTTTGGGCTGATATCTCCTGTATTATTTTCCTTCCCCCCGAGATACAGGAGTCACTATTATGGATCTTTGTCTGTCAGTCTCTTTGTCTGTCAGTAGGTGACAGCCAATCCGGAAGCTATTTATCCCCAGTTTTGTCATCCTTCATCCAGACCTGGGGTGCTTGTGCTCTTTTCAGTAGCTAGTTTACACTACTTTCTATGGTAGGCACTTCTCTTACTTAGCAGGTCCAGATCAGTACAGAACATAGGAGGAAGGTAAGAGACTCCCACAGAGTGTATTTGGATTTGCTAACATTTCATCGCTGCATGCTGTGGCCTTCTTTTGGAATATCACACCACAAACACCAGGAAGTACTTAGCCCAGAGTCTGAAGGATGTTGCAAAGCTGAGCTATTTAAGGTAGCATTTTTTTGCTTCCAACTGCATATAGGAGATACCAGTTCCCAAATGGTGTCTTAATCCTGGGGCCTTATTTAAGGTTCAGTAACATCCTTCAGATGTCCACAGTACATTGAGATTTTTGTGTGTCCATAACAATCATTTGCTCAGGGGCAAAATCCTGCCATAGTAAGCAAGAGTTACTGAAGCTTGGAACAGCCTTCTGGCCCATCAAGAGGAATGGGAAGAGCTGTTGAACTTTGCTGCATCCAAGAGCCAGTCACTTGTGAAAATACCCCAATAAGCAGAGCGAAAGGATCGCTTCTTAGAGAAAGCCTAGATTCACAGCCCTTTTGCAGAGACTACAAAG
>NW_026539641.1:0-5249 GCF_027791375.1 Indicator indicator | reverse complement strand
TTGGTTGCTTCTAAGCAGAGCTTAGGCTAGGAACAGGAGGGTTTGGTTGCTTCTAAGCAGAGCTTAGGCTAGGAACAGGAGGGTTTGGTTGCTTCTAAGCAGAGCTTAGGCTAGGAACAGGAGGGTTTGGTTGCTTCTAAGCAGAGCTTAGGCTAGGAACAGGAGGGTTTGGTTGCTTCTAAGCAGAGCTTAGGCTAGGAACAGGAGGGTTTGGTTGCTTCTAAGCAGAGCTTAGGCTAGGAACAGGAGGGTTTGGTTGCTTCTAAGCAGAGCTTAGGCTAGGAACAGGAGGGTTTGGTTGCTTCTAAGCAGAGCTTAGGCTAGGAACAGGAGGGTTTGGTTGCTTCTAAGCAGAGCTTAGGCTAGGAACAGGAGGGTTTGGTTGCTTCTAAGCAGAGCTTAGGCTAGGAACAGGAGGGTTTGGTTGCTTCTAAGCAGAGCTTAGGCTAGGAACAGGAGGGTTTGGTTGCTTCTAAGCAGAGCTTAGGCTAGGAACAGGAGGGTTTGGTTGCTTCTAAGCAGAGCTTAGGCTAGGAACAGGAGGGTTTGGTTGCTTCTAAGCAGAGCTTAGGCTAGGAACAGGAGGGTTTGGTTGCTTCTAAGCAGAGCTTAGGCTAGGAACAGGAGGGTTTGGTTGCTTCTAAGCAGAGCTTAGGCTAGGAACAGGAGGGTTTGGTTGCTTCTAAGCAGAGCTTAGGCTAGGAACAGGAGGGTTTGGTTGCTTCTAAGCAGAGCTTAGGCTAGGAACAGGAGGGTTTGGTTGCTTCTAAGCAGAGCTTAGGCTAGGAACAGGAGGGTTTGGTTGCTTCTAAGCAGAGCTTAGGCTAGGAACAGGAGGGTTTGGTTGCTTCTAAGCAGAGCTTAGGCTAGGAACAGGAGGGTTTGGTTGCTTCTAAGCAGAGCTTAGGCTAGGAACAGGAGGGTTTGGTTGCTTCTAAGCAGAGCTTAGGCTAGGAACAGGAGGGTTTGGTTGCTTCTAAGCAGAGCTTAGGCTAGGAACAGGAGGGTTTGGTTGCTTCTAAGCAGAGCTTAGGCTAGGAACAGGAGGGTTTGGTTGCTTCTAAGCAGAGCTTAGGCTAGGAACAGGAGGGTTTGGTTGCTTCTAAGCAGAGCTTAGGCTAGGAACAGGAGGGTTTGGTTGCTTCTAAGCAGAGCTTAGGCTAGGAACAGGAGGGTTTGGTTGCTTCTAAGCAGAGCTTAGGCTAGGAACAGGAGGGTTTGGTTGCTTCTAAGCAGAGCTTAGGCTAGGAACAGGAGGGTTTGGTTGCTTCTAAGCAGAGCTTAGGCTAGGAACAGGAGGGTTTGGTTGCTTCTAAGCAGAGCTTAGGCTAGGAACAGGAGGGTTTGGTTGCTTCTAAGCAGAGCTTAGGCTAGGAACAGGAGGGTTTGGTTGCTTCTAAGCAGAGCTTAGGCTAGGAACAGGAGGGTTTGGTTGCTTCTAAGCAGAGCTTAGGCTAGGAACAGGAGGGTTTGGTTGCTTCTAAGCAGAGCTTAGGCTAGGAACAGGAGGGTTTGGTTGCTTCTAAGCAGAGCTTAGGCTAGGAACAGGAGGGTTTGGTTGCTTCTAAGCAGAGCTTAGGCTAGGAACAGGAGGGTTTGGTTGCTTCTAAGCAGAGCTTAGGCTAGGAACAGGAGGGTTTGGTTGCTTCTAAGCAGAGCTTAGGCTAGGAACAGGAGGGTTTGGTTGCTTCTAAGCAGAGCTTAGGCTAGGAACAGGAGGGTTTGGTTGCTTCTAAGCAGAGCTTAGGCTAGGAACAGGAGGGTTTGGTTGCTTCTAAGCAGAGCTTAGGCTAGGAACAGGAGGGTTTGGTTGCTTCTAAGCAGAGCTTAGGCTAGGAACAGGAGGGTTTGGTTGCTTCTAAGCAGAGCTTAGGCTAGGAACAGGAGGGTTTGGTTGCTTCTAAGCAGAGCTTAGGCTAGGAACAGGAGGGTTTGGTTGCTTCTAAGCAGAGCTTAGGCTAGGAACAGGAGGGTTTGGTTGCTTCTAAGCAGAGCTTAGGCTAGGAACAGGAGGGTTTGGTTGCTTCTAAGCAGAGCTTAGGCTAGGAACAGGAGGGTTTGGTTGCTTCTAAGCAGAGCTTAGGCTAGGAACAGGAGGGTTTGGTTGCTTCTAAGCAGAGCTTAGGCTAGGAACAGGAGGGTTTGGTTGCTTCTAAGCAGAGCTTAGGCTAGGAACAGGAGGGTTTGGTTGCTTCTAAGCAGAGCTTAGGCTAGGAACAGGAGGGTTTGGTTGCTTCTAAGCAGAGCTTAGGCTAGGAACAGGAGGGTTTGGTTGCTTCTAAGCAGAGCTTAGGCTAGGAACAGGAGGGTTTGGTTGCTTCTAAGCAGAGCTTAGGCTAGGAACAGGAGGGTTTGGTTGCTTCTAAGCAGAGCTTAGGCTAGGAACAGGAGGGTTTGGTTGCTTCTAAGCAGAGCTTAGGCTAGGAACAGGAGGGTTTGGTTGCTTCTAAGCAGAGCTTAGGCTAGGAACAGGAGGGTTTGGTTGCTTCTAAGCAGAGCTTAGGCTAGGAACAGGAGGGTTTGGTTGCTTCTAAGCAGAGCTTAGGCTAGGAACAGGAGGGTTTGGTTGCTTCTAAGCAGAGCTTAGGCTAGGAACAGGAGGGTTTGGTTGCTTCTAAGCAGAGCTTAGGCTAGGAACAGGAGGGTTTGGTTGCTTCTAAGCAGAGCTTAGGCTAGGAACAGGAGGGTTTGGTTGCTTCTAAGCAGAGCTTAGGCTAGGAACAGGAGGGTTTGGTTGCTTCTAAGCAGAGCTTAGGCTAGGAACAGGAGGGTTTGGTTGCTTCTAAGCAGAGCTTAGGCTAGGAACAGGAGGGTTTGGTTGCTTCTAAGCAGAGCTTAGGCTAGGAACAGGAGGGTTTGGTTGCTTCTAAGCAGAGCTTAGGCTAGGAACAGGAGGGTTTGGTTGCTTCTAAGCAGAGCTTAGGCTAGGAACAGGAGGGTTTGGTTGCTTCTAAGCAGAGCTTAGGCTAGGAACAGGAGGGTTTGGTTGCTTCTAAGCAGAGCTTAGGCTAGGAACAGGAGGGTTTGGTTGCTTCTAAGCAGAGCTTAGGCTAGGAACAGGAGGGTTTGGTTGCTTCTAAGCAGAGCTTAGGCTAGGAACAGGAGGGTTTGGTTGCTTCTAAGCAGAGCTTAGGCTAGGAACAGGAGGGTTTGGTTGCTTCTAAGCAGAGCTTAGGCTAGGAACAGGAGGGTTTGGTTGCTTCTAAGCAGAGCTTAGGCTAGGAACAGGAGGGTTTGGTTGCTTCTAAGCAGAGCTTAGGCTAGGAACAGGAGGGTTTGGTTGCTTCTAAGCAGAGCTTAGGCTAGGAACAGGAGGGTTTGGTTGCTTCTAAGCAGAGCTTAGGCTAGGAACAGGAGGGTTTGGTTGCTTCTAAGCAGAGCTTAGGCTAGGAACAGGAGGGTTTGGTTGCTTCTAAGCAGAGCTTAGGCTAGGAACAGGAGGGTTTGGTTGCTTCTAAGCAGAGCTTAGGCTAGGAACAGGAGGGTTTGGTTGCTTCTAAGCGGAGCTTAGGCTAGGAACAGGAGGGTTTGGTTGCTTCTAAGCGGAGCTTAGGCTAGGAACAGGAGGGTTTGGTTGCTTCTAAGCAGAGCTTAGGCTAGGAACAGGAGGGTTTGGTTGCTTCTAAGCAGAGCTTAGGCTAGGAACAGGAGGGTTTGGTTGCTTCTAAGCAGAGCTTAGGCTAGGAACAGGAGGGTTTGGTTGCTTCTAAGCAGAGCTTAGGCTAGGAACAGGAGGGTTTGGTTGCTTCTAAGCAGAGCTTAGGCTAGGAACAGGAGGGTTTGGTTGCTTCTAAGCAGAGCTTAGGCTAGGAACAGGAGGGTTTGGTTGCTTCTAAGCAGAGCTTAGGCTAGGAACAGGAGGGTTTGGTTGCTTCTAAGCAGAGCTTAGGCTAGGAACAGGAGGGTTTGGTTGCTTCTAAGCAGAGCTTAGGCTAGGAACAGGAGGGTTTGGTTGCTTCTAAGCAGAGCTTAGGCTAGGAACAGGAGGGTTTGGTTGCTTCTAAGCAGAGCTTAGGCTAGGAACAGGAGGGTTTGGTTGCTTCTAAGCAGAGCTTAGGCTAGGAACAGGAGGGTTTGGTTGCTTCTAAGCAGAGCTTAGGCTAGGAACAGGAGGGTTTGGTTGCTTCTAAGCAGAGCTTAGGCTAGGAACAGGAGGGTTTGGTTGCTTCTAAGCAGAGCTTAGGCTAGGAACAGGAGGGTTTGGTTGCTTCTAAGCAGAGCTTAGGCTAGGAACAGGAGGGTTTGGTTGCTTCTAAGCAGAGCTTAGGCTAGGAACAGGAGGGTTTGGTTGCTTCTAAGCAGAGCTTAGGCTAGGAACAGGAGGGTTTGGTTGCTTCTAAGCAGAGCTTAGGCTAGGAACAGGAGGGTTTGGTTGCTTCTAAGCGGAGCTTAGGCTAGGAACAGGAGGGTTTGGTTGCTTCTAAGCGGAGCTTAGGCTAGGAACAGGAGGGTTTGGTTGCTTCTAAGCAGAGCTTAGGCTAGGAACAGGAGGGTTTGGTTGCTTCTAAGCAGAGCTTAGGCTAGGAACAGGAGGGTTTGGTTGCTTCTAAGCAGAGCTTAGGCTAGGAACAGGAGGGTTTGGTTGCTTCTAAGCAGAGCTTAGGCTAGGAACAGGAGGGTTTGGTTGCTTCTAAGCAGAGCTTAGGCTAGGAACAGGAGGGTTTGGTTGCTTCTAAGCAGAGCTTAGGCTAGGAACAGGAGGGTTTGGTTGCTTCTAAGCGGAGCTTAGGCTAGGAACAGGAGGGTTTGGTTGCTTCTAAGCAGAGCTTAGGCTAGGAACAGGAGGGTTTGGTTGCTTCTAAGCAGAGCTTAGGCTAGGAACAGGAGGGTTTGGTTGCTTCTAAGCAGAGCTTAGGCTAGGAACAGGAGGGTTTGGTTGCTTCTAAGCAGAGCTTAGGCTAGGAACAGGAGGGTTTGGTTGCTTCTAAGCAGAGCTTAGGCTAGGAACAGGAGGGTTTGGTTGCTTCTAAGCAGAGCTTAGGCTAGGAACAGGAGGGTTTGGTTGCTTCTAAGCAGAGCTTAGGCTAGGAACAGGAGGGTTTGGTTGCTTCTAAGCAGAGCTTAGGCTAGGAACAGGAGGGTTTGGTTGCTTCTAAGCAGAGCTTAGGCTAGGAACAGGAGGGTTTGGTTGCTTCTAAGCAGAGCTTAGGCTAGGAACAGGAGGGTTTGGTTGCTTCTAAGCAGAGCTTAGGCTAGGAACAGGAGGGTTTGGTTGCTTCTAAGCAGAGCTTAGGCTAGGAACAGGAGGG
>NW_026539640.1:0-5296 GCF_027791375.1 Indicator indicator | reverse complement strand
TGCAGTGTCTGGACAGACAGTGCATGAGACATGCAGAGTCTGAGAAATGCAGTGTCTGGAGAGGCAGTGTCTGAGACACGCAGAATCTGCGACATGCAGAGTCTCAGACATGCAGTGTCTGGTGAGGCATTGCCTGAGACATGCAGAGTGTGAAACAGGCAGAGTCTGAGACATGCAGAGTCTGAGACAGGCAGTGTCTGTACAGGCAGAGCCCGAGACATGTAGTGCCAGAGACATGCAGAGTCTGAGACATGCAGTGCCTGAGACAGCCAGAGTCTGGACAGACAGAGTCTGAGGGAGACAGTGCCTGAGACATGCAGAGTCTGAGACATGAAGTGTCTGTGACATGAATAGTCTGAGACATGCAGAGTCTGAGACATGCAGAGTCTGACACATGCAGTGTCTGGACAGGTAGTGTCTGAGACAGGCAGAGTCTGAGACATGCAGTGTGTGAGACATGCAGTGCCTGGACAGGCAGTGTCTGAGACAGGCAGATTCTGAGACATGCAGTGTCTGAGACATGCACTGTCTCAGCATGCAGTGTCTGAGACAGGCAGTGCCTGAGACATGCAGTGTCTGAGACAGGCAGAGTCTGAGACAGGCAGTGTCAGAGTCAGGCAGTGTCTGAGACAGGGAGAGTCTGAGACATGCAGTGTCTTGACAGGCAGAGTCTGAGACAGGCAGTTACAGAGTCAGGCAGTGTCTGAGACAGGGAGAGTCTGAGACATGCAGTGGCTGGAGAGGCAGTATCTGGACACGCAGTGCCTGAGACATGCAGAGTCTGAGACAGGCAGTGCCTGAGACATGCAATGTCTGAGACATGCAGTGTCTGGACAGACAGTGCATGAGACATGGAGAGTCTGAGAAATGCAGTGTGTGGCCAGGCAGTGTCTGAGACACGCAGAGTCTGTGACATGTAGAGTCTCAGACATGCAGTGTCTTGTGAGGCAGTGCCTGAGACATGCAGAGTCTGAGACAGGCAGAGTCTGAGACATGCAGAGTATGAGACATGCAGTGTCTGAGAGAGGCAGTGTCTGAACATGCAGAGTCTGACAGAGGCAGAGTCTGAGACATGCAGTGTGTGAGACATGCAGTGCCTGGACAGGCAGTGTCTGAGACAGGCAGATTCTGAGACATGCAGTGTCTGAGACATGCACTGTCTCAGCATGCAGTGTCTGAGACAGGCAGTGCCTGAGACATGCAGTGTCTGAGACAGGCAGAGTCTGAGACAGGCAGTGTCAGAGTCAGGCAGTGCCTGAGACATGCAGAGTGTGAGACAGGCAGAGTCTGAGACATGCAGAGTCTGAGACAGGCAGAGTCTGAGACATGCAGAGTATGAGACATGCAGTGTCTGAGAGAGGCAGTGTCTGAACATGCAGATTCTGACAGAGGCAGAGTCTGAGACATGCATAATCTGAGACATGGAGTGTCTGAGACATGCAGTGCCTTGACAGGCAGAGTCTGGGACATGCAGTGTCTGGAGAGGCAGTATCTGGACACGCAGTGCCTGAGACACGCAGATTCTGAGACAGGCAGTGCTTGAGATATGCAATGTCTGAGACATACAGTGTCTGGACAGACAGTGCATGAGACATGCAGAGTCTGAGACATGCAGTGTCTGGACAGGCAGAGTCTGAGACATGCAGTGTCTGGACAGGGAATGCCTGAGACATGCAGAGAATGAGACAGGCAGTGTCTGTACAGGCAGAGCCCGAGACATGTAGTGCCAGAGACATGCAGAGTCTGAGACATGCAGTGTGTGAGACATGCAGTGCCTGGACAGGCAGTGTGTGAGACAGGCAGATTCTGAGACATGCAGTGTCTGAGACATGCACTGTCTCAGCATGCAGTGTCTGAGACAGGCAGTGCCTGAGACATGCAGTGTCTGAGACAGGCAGAGTCTGAGACAGGCAGTGTCAGAGTCAGGCAGTGTCTGAGAAAGGGAGAGTCTGAGACATGCAGTGTCTTGACAGGCAGAGTCTGAGACATGCAGTGGCTGGAGAGGCAGTATCTGGACACGCAGTGCCTGAGACATGCAGAGTCTGAGACAGGCAGTGCCTGAGACATGCAATGTCTGAGACATGCAGGGTCTGGACAGACAGTGCATGAGACATGGAGAGTCTGAGAAATGCAGTGGGTGGCCAGGCAGTGTCTGAGACACGCAGAGTCTGTGACATGTAGAGTCTCAGACATGCAGTGTCTTGTGAGGCAGTGCCTGAGACATGCAGATTGTGAGACAGGCAGAGTCTGAGACATGCAGAGTATGAGACATGCAGTGTCTGAGAGAGGCAGTGTCTGAACATGCAGAGTCTGACAGAGGCAGAGTCTGAGACATGCATAATCTGAGACATGGAGTGTCTGAGACATGCAGTGTCTGGACAGGCGGAGTCTGAGACATGCAGTGTCTGGACAGGGAATGCCTGAGACATGCAGAGAATGAGACAGGCAGTGTCTGTACAGGCAGAGCCCGAGACATGTAGTGCCAGAGACATGCAGAGTCTGAGACATGCAGTGCCTCAGACATGCAGTGCCTGAGACATGCATTGTCTGGACAGCCAGTGTCTAACACAGGCAGAGTCTGAGACATGCAGTGCCTGAGACATGTACTGTCTGTACAGGCAGAGTCTGAGACATGAAGTGTCTGTTACAGGAATAGTCTGAGACTTGCAGTGTGTGGAGAGACAGTGTCTGGACAAGCAGTGCCTGAGACATGCAGTGTCTGGACAGGTAGTGCCTGAGACATGCAGAGTCTGAGACATGCAGTGTCTGAGACAGGCAGAGTCTGGACATGCAGTGTCTGTGTGATGGTTTGAAACTGTCTTTTTAATTTTTCCTTGCAAAGTTCAGAACAGAGAAAGTGAAAGAATATAAATAAGTCACTATTGGGTGTAAGAAAGCAAAATAACGATTGTTCTAAACACTTCCATTGGATAGATAGAAATGTTTAAGAACTATTACCCAAAACAAAGTAGGCATTCTGCACATTCTGCGTTCGGCAGTGGGGGCAGTTGCTGGGCTGTCTGGCTGCTGTTTCTTCTTCTCTTCTGGCTGAAGATAACACACTGACCTTGGCAGCTAAGTTAACAACTTTCTGCTTAACTAACTCTGCTTCTCTGTCCAGGGGGGTCTGGGGGGGAAGCTCCTGGGAGAGGGAGGCCCCTTTGGGAGGGTCCCCTTGGGGGGAAGCAAAGGGAGATCAGTTGTGCTTTTTCTGTTGATTGTATATATTTGTGAATGTTGTGAATTTTGTATATTTGTACATATTCATTGCATTTCATTGTAGATTTTAGACTCTGCTTTTAAATACAGCTTTTCATTTGCTTCCACACTGAGCTAGCCTGGTTATTGTTGTTGGCGGGGGGGAATTTCAGCTCACACCGACACAGTCTGAGCCATGCAGTGTCTGGACAGGCAGTGTCTGGACATGCAGTGCCTGAGACATGCAGAGTCTGAGACACGCAGTGTCTGAGACATATAGAGTATGAGAGAGGCAGATTCTGAGATGTGCAGAGTCTGGACAGGCAGTGTCTGAGACAGCAAGAGCCTGAGACATGCAGTGTCTGAGATGTTCAGTCTCTGAGACAGTCAGAGTCTGAGACTTGCAGTGTCTGAGACATGCAGAGTCTGAGACATGCAATCTCTGGACAGGCACAATCTGAGACATGCAGTGTCTGGACAGGTAGTACATGAGATATGCAGCGTCTGAGACATGCAGAATCTGAGACATGCAGTGTCTGGACAGGTAGTGCCCGAGGCATGCAGACTCTGAGACATGCAGTGCCTGAGACATGCAGTGCCTGGACAGGTAGTGCCTGAGACATGCAGTGTCTGAGACAGGCAGAGTATGAGACATGCAGTGTCTGAGACATGCAGTGCCTCAGACAGCCAGAGTCTGGACAGGCAGAGTCTGAGGGAGGTAGTGCCTGAGACATGCAGAGTCTGAGACATGCAGTGTCTTGACAGGCAGAGACTGAGACATGCAGAGTCTGAGACATGAAATGTCTGTGACATGAATAGTCTGAGACATGCAGTGTCTGGAGAGGCAGTGTCTGGACAAGCAGTGCCTGAGACATGGAGAGTCTGAGCCATGCAGTGTCTGGACAGGCAGTGTCTGAGACAGGCAGAGTCTGAGACATGCAGAGTCTGACACATGCAGTGTCTGGAGAGGCAGTGTCTGAGACAGGCAGAGTCTGAGACATGCAGACTCTGACACATGCAGTGTCTGGAGAGGCAGTGTCTGAGACAGGCAGAGTCTGAGACATGCAGTCTGAGACATGCAGAGTCTGAGACAGGCAGAGTCTGAGACAGCAGTGCTGAGACATGCAGAGTCTGAGACAGGCAGTGTCTGTGACATGCATAGTCTGAGACATGCAGTGTCTGGACAGGCAGTGTCTGGACAGCAAGGCTGAGACATGCAGAGTCTGAGACATGCAGTGTCTGGAGAGGCAGTGTCTGAGACAGCAGAGTCTGAGACATGCAGTGTCTGAGACAGGCAGTGCTGGAGCAGGCAGTGTCTGAGACAGCAGAGTCTGAGACAGGCAGAGTCTGAGAAATGCAGTGTCTGAGACAGGCAGAGTCTGATACAGGCAGAGTCAGAGACATGCAGTCTGTGAGACATGCAGTATCTGGACAGGCAGTGTCTGAGACATGCACTGTCTCAGCATGCAGTGTCTGAGACATGCAGTGTCTGAGACAGGCAGTGTCTGAGACATGCAGTGTCTGAGACAGAGTCGAGATGCAGTGTCTGAGACAGGCAGTCCCTGAGACATGCAGTGTCTGAGACAGGCAGAGTCTGAGACAGGCAGTGTCAGAGACATGCAGTGCCTGAGACAGCCAGAGTCCGGACAGGCAGAGTCTGAGACATGCCGTGTCTGGACAGGTAGTGCCTGAGACATGCAGAGTCTGAGACATGCAGTGTCTGGTCAGGCAGTGCCTGAGACATGCAGAGTGTGAGACAGGCAGAGTCTGAGACATGCAGAGTCTGACACATGCAGTGTCTGGAAAGGCAGTGTCTGAGACATGCAGTGTCTGGAGAGGCAGTGTCTGGCCAAGCAGTGCGTGAGGCATGCAGAGTCTGAGACAGGCAGTGCCTGAGACAGGCAGAGTCTGAGACAGCAGAGTCTGAGACATGCATTGTCTGGAGAGACAGTGTCTGGACAAGCAGTGCCTGAGACATGCAGAGTCTGAGACATGCAGTGTCTGGACAGGCAGTGTCTGAGACAGCAGAGTCTGAGACATGCAGAGTCTGAGACATGCAGTGTCTGGACAGGCAGAGTCTGAGACATGCAGAGTCTGA
>NW_026539639.1:0-5329 GCF_027791375.1 Indicator indicator | reverse complement strand
TTCTGTGGTTCTATGTCTATGATTCTATGATTCTATGTCTATGATTCTGTGATTCTATGTCTATGATTCTATGATTCTGTGGTTCTATGTCTATGATTCTATGATTCTATGTCTATGATTCTGTGATTCTATGTCTATGATTCTGTGGTTCTATGATTCTATGTCTATGATTCTATGATTCTATGTCTATGATTCTATGATTCTATGTCTATGATTCTATGATTCTGTGGTTCTATGATTCTATGTCTATGATTCTGTGATTCTATGTCTATGATTCTGTGATTCTATGATTCTATGATTCTATGTCTATGATTCTGTGGTTCTATGATTCTACGATTCTGTGATTCTATGTCTATGATTCTGTGATTCTGTGGTTCTATGTCTATGATTCTATGGTTCTGTGTTCTACTTGGAGCATCGCTGCATAGTGGATCATAGTTTGGATCTGTGGAGAATTTACCAGAGGAGCCAGGCAAACACACAGGGCCAGTTTCAAATATTTGATAGCCAGGAAGGGCAAGAAAATTCTGATCTCATTGTGTGTGTGCTGTACCTGGACTAAAGATTTATACAAGAGTCTGCTCCTGGAACAGAAATGGGAATGCTTTAATAGCAAAAAGCAAACTGTAGCTCTGAGAGTGTCCTTAAGAGCAGACATCCTGGAAGCCCTTAACAGAGGAAGCAGCTAACAGAAGTCCTGAGCATATCTCCAGCAGCATCCCTGCACCAAAGCCAGGAGCAGCTAACTGACAGAAGCAGAAATCCCTAGCAGCCCTAAGCCCCCAGGCTGTTCCTAAGCCCCTAACCCAAGAGTAACTCTTGCTCAGAGTGGCTGTTTCTGTGCTCTTTGTTATCAATCCCTTCACCAGTAAAACCCAACGACATCTCTCAGCTCAAATCTTTTCCCAGTGAGAGCTGCCAGTGTGTCCAGGAGGTGGCTTCTGCAGCTTGTCCCAGCCCAAGGGTGCCAAGGGGAGGCTGTTGTTCTTGGCACCCATGGAATGTGATTGTTCTGCTCTAGGCAGTGTGCTAAGGAATTGGTCAGCTAAGGAATCCTGCACTCTGCATGTGTCCAGCAGCTCCCCTCAGAGCAGTGGCTGCAACACCTAGAGACAGAAAGTATCTGGAGCCTGTAGAAAAGAAAACCTGCTCTGCCTGACAGCTCTGCTGACTGCAGGAAACATCTCCAGGCTCATGCTCTTAGGCAAGCACACAATATTGCCAAAGCAGTTGCTCAGGTTTGATGCACAGAGATACGTGGTCCTGATGTCTCATGTTTCCCTTTAAAAAACACCAATAAAAGCCCAAATGTGCACCTGGGATGTCATCAGATTACACAGGAAACCTGAAAGTAAAGTGTCCTGCATGAGCAAGGCTACTACCAAACAGTAGTGACCTTCAAAACATCACAGTCTCACAGTATGTCAGAGGTTGGAAGGGACCTCCAGAGATCATCAGGTCCAACCCTCTGCCAGAGCAGCATCACTCAGGGTAGTCTGCACAGGAATGCATCCAGGTGGGTTTGAAAGTCTCCAGAGAAGGAGACTCCACAACCCCCCTGGGGAGCCTGCTCCAGGGCTCTGTCACCCTCACATTGAGGTGAAATCTTCTATGTTCAAGTTTGTCTCCATTGTTCCTTGGCTTATTGCTGTGCACCACCCAGCAGAACCTGGCCCCCTCCCCTTGACACCCACCCCTCAGCTATTGATAGACATTGATCAGATCCCTCTCAGCCTTCTCTTCTCCAGACTAAACAGCTCCAGGGCTCTCAGTCTCTCTTCACAGGGAGATGCTCAAGTCCCCTAAGCATCCTCCTGGCTCTCCCTTGGACTCTCTCCAGCAGGTCTCTGTCTCTCTGGAACTGGGGAGCCCCAAACTGGACACAGGATTGCATCTGTGGTCTCAGCAGGGCAGAGCAGAGAGGCAGAAGAACTTCCCTAGCCCTGCTGGACACCTTTCTTGCTGCAGCCCAGGATCCCATTGGCTTTCTTGGCCACAAGAGCACATTGTTGTTCCATCATATTACATTCTTCCTCTAGGAATGAACACAAGTTCTAGGGGCTGCATAATTCAGGAAGCCAGCTTAGAAGATCAGAGATCCATGATCAGAGATCTCGTCCCTTGAAAGGACCTCCAGGCATGTAATGAACTTTAGCAGGTGAAAACTGACAGGTTTGTCTCTAGCTGCATTGCTTCTGAAGCTTCAGGTTAGGAATGAAGGCACTGAAATGGAATGAAGGAAATAACAGAATCCCAGAGTGCCAGGCTGGAAGGGACCCCAAGGATCATCTGCTCCAACCTTTCTAGGTGACAGTGCAGTTGCAAGGAGCTGGCCCAGCTGCCAGCCAAGCTGAGCCTTAAACTGCCCAATGCAGGGGATCCACTGCTGCCCTTGGGAGCTGATTCCAGTCTCTGGCTGTGCTCCTAGGGAAACATTTTCCTCTGCAGTCCAATGGGAATGTCCCCAGCAGTCCCTTGTCCCCATCCCCCCTTGTCTTTGCCATGGCACACCTTGTACAAAGGCAGTCTCCATCCTCCTGGTACCTGGACCCTTCACGCACTGCTCCATGGCAATAAGGTCTCCCCTCAGCCTTCTCTTCTCCAGGCTGAGCACCCCCAGCCCTCTCAGCCTCTCCTCACATGCAGGGCTGGCAGGCCTCTGAGCATTCTCCTGGCCCTTCTCTGGACACTTCCCAGCCTGTCCACATCTCTTTTGGCCAGCAGGGACCAAATCTGCAGGCAGTGCTCCAGGTGTGGCCTGACCAACACTGAGCAGAGTGGGACACTGACTTCTTTGTCTCTGCTGGGGATGCCCTTGGGAATGCCACCCAGCATCCTGCTGGCTTCCTGTGCCCCTGCAGCACAGTGCAAGGCACCTTAGGAACCATTCACACTTTGTATAATTCTGGCTGCAGTGTTTCTTTTTCCTTAACAACACAGTATTTGGCCACCAGAGAGTGGCTGCATTAGGAAACTCATTTTCTAGAGGTAATTTTTCAGCTGGGGTGTTGGAATTTATTCAGAAAGAATTCACAACCAACTGAGCTTTGGCAAATACCTAAGAGCTATGTCTCATTGCTCATTCAAGTTTGTCTGTGTCCTTACCTTGGGAAGATAAGCACCAGGCTGACATTTGCTAGAGGCTGGGAAAGGAAGCAGTTGCTGGTTTCCAACTGACTACAATTTGCTGGTATCCAGTTTCAGGAGACTTAGAGGGATGGCTTTTCTTGTAAGCTAAAAACCAGGCTCAAACGTGGGTAAAGGCTTAGCTAAGCATGTGGCTGGTCTGAAACTCTCCAGATCCCTTGTGTAGGAACTGCCAAGAAATGTGCTTCTCATTCTCTCAACACTTCTAAATTCAACAATTATAATAATGTGAGATAAAACCCAAGAGCCCTTCATTCACAGGATCACAGCTCACAGGGTGTCAGGGGTTGGAAGGGACCTCTGGAGATCTTCCAGTCCAACCCCCTGCCAGAGCAGGACCAGAGAATCCAGCACAGGGCACACAGGAACACATCCAGACAGGGCTGGAAAGGCTCCAGAGAAGGAGACTCCACAACCTCTCTGGGCAGCTTGCTCCAGGGCTCTGGGACCCTCCCAGTGAAGAAGTTCCTCCTCATGTTGAGGTGGAACCTCCTGTGCTGGAGTTTCCATCCACTGCCCCTTGGCCTATCAGAGGGTGCCACTGAGGATCTGAGATGCACCAAAGAATCTTTGACAACTTTCATGTAATCAACAAGAGCAAAAAATCTGTCTAAATATTTTGTTTGCTAATTTGTTCATTTTTTTGACTGCCATGCCTGATGGAAATGTGGAATTGTTTTCTAACTGTTGTGTTAGAAGGATATGGACCTGATGGAGCAGGTCCAGAGGAGGCCATGAAAATGCTCAGGGGGTTGGAGCAGCTCTGCTATGAGGCCAGGCTGAGGGAGCTGGGGGTGTTCAGCCTGGAGAAGAGAAGGCTCCACGGGAACCTTAGAGCAGCCTGCCAGGACCTGAAGGGGGCTACAAGAAGGATGCAGAGAGACTGTTTGCAAACCCTGCAGGGACAGGACCAGGGGCAATGGCTTCAAACTAGAGCAGAGAAGATTTTGGATATCAGGAATGAGTTCTTTACTATGAGGGTGGTGAAAGACTGGAACAGGTTGCCCAGGGAGGTGGTTGAGGCCCCATCCCTGGAGATATTCAAGGTGAGGCTGGGCAGGGCTCTGAGCAACCTGATCTAGTTGGGGATGTCCCTGCTGACTGCAGGGGGTTGGACTGGATGAGCTTTGGAGGTCCCTTCCAGCCCAGACCTTTCTCTGATTCTCTGTCCCCAGTGGAGACATGACCTGAGCTTTTCCTGTCTCTCTCCCTTCACAGGTAGTTCTGCTGAAGCTGGTGCTGTGCATGCTGCTTTTCTACACAGTGTACTATGTGGTCCTGTCTGTGTGCTTTGCAGTATTCAGGTAAGACTTCCTTGTCTCTGGACTACTGGGACAGCAGCCCCAAAGGCCAATGGCATCCTGGGCTGCATCCAAAGCAGTGTGACCAGCAGGTCAAGGGAGGGGATTCTGCCCCTCTGCTCTACTCTGGTGAGGCCTCACCTGGAGCACTACATCCAGTTCTGGGGCCCCCAGCACAAGGAGGACCTGGAACTGCTGGAGAAGGTCCAGAGGAGGCCACAAAGATGATCAGAGGGCTGGAGAACCTTCCCTATGGGGACAGGCTGAGAGAGTTGGGTTTGTCCATCCTGGAAAAGAGAAGGTTCCAGAGAGAGCTTAGAGCATCCTTCCAGTAGCTGAAGGGGCTCCAGGAGAGCTGGGGAGTGATTTTGGACAAGGATGAGGGACAATGGCTTTGAGCTGGAAGAGTGGAGATTGAGACTGAACATCAGGAAGAAATTGAGAGTGAGGGTGGTGGGACACTGGAACAGGTTGCTCAGGGAGGCTGTGGAGGTGTTCAAGGGCCAGGTTGGATGTGGCTTGGCGCAACCTGGACCCTGCAGAAGAAGCACTCAGGCTGGAGGCCTCTGGTCCCAGTCATCCTGTGAACACATCTTGCACATTCAGCTGACTGGTTGTACCTGAACCAGGTGCACAAATTGGCCACTGGAGACTCACAGCTAACGTAGAGTGCTGGATCTGCTCTGCTCCTTGCACTCATGCTGTGTAAGTGAACATGATGGCATTAGAAAATGAGAGCGGTTATGATCAATAAAAAAAGGGCAAAGTGTATTCCCTGAGGAACTTGATTAGCAGGCACAATGCCAGAGGTGTCTTCAATAAAAGCAGAGATCAGGGACACTGTGTGCAAGGAGAAGACCACGACATGCAATGAGGTGTAG
>NW_026539638.1:0-5377 GCF_027791375.1 Indicator indicator | reverse complement strand
CAACAAATCTGATTGGGCAGGTCCAGCTCGATTCACTGAACCTCTACTATTCACCAACCAGGTTGCTTGTGCTAAATGTTTCTCCCAGTTTTTCAAAGATCCACCCCCCATGGCTTTGAGAGTGGTTTTCAGCAAACCGTTGTAGCGTTCGATCTTCCCTGCAGCTGGTGCATAGTAGGGAATGTGGAATATCCACTCGATGCCGTGCTCTTTGGCCCAGTTTTTTACAAGATTGTTCTTGAAATGAGTTCCGTTGTCCGACTCAATCCTCTCTGGAGTTTCGTGTCTCCACAGGATTTGTCTCTCCAGGCCAAGAATGGTGTTACGTGCAGTTGCATGAGGAACTGGATAAGTTTCCAGCCATCCAGTGCTTGCCTCTACCATAGTCAGCACATACTGCTTACCAGATGGAGAACGAGGTAGAGTGATGTAGTCAATCTGCCAGGCTTCACCATACTTGTACTTGGACCATCGGTCACCGTACCACAAGGGCTTGATCCGCTTTGCCTGCTTAATAGCAGCACAAATGTCACAGTCATGGATGACTTGTGTGATAGCATCCATGGAAATGTCAATGGATCTGTCACGAGCCCATCGGTAGGTTGCATCTCTGCCTTGATGTCCTGACGAGTCATGGGCCCACCGAGCTAAGAACAGCTCACCTCGGTGTTTCCAGTCAAGATCAGGATCAGGATCAGAGTTTGTGTCCACCTGGGAAACTCTTGCAGCTAGATCTGCCTGATGGTTGTGTTGTTGTTCCTCAGTAGCTCTGCTCTTAGGAATGTGAGCATCGATGTGTCTCACTTTCACTGGGATTCTCTCAATACGAGCAGCAATGTCTTGCCACAGATCTGCAGCCCAGATTGGCTTTCCTTTCCTCTGCCAGCCATTCTTCTTCCAGTCTTTCAGCCAACCCCACAAGGCATTGGCTACCATCCACGAGTCGGTGTAGAGATAAAGCTTTGGCCATCTCTCACGTTCAGCTACGTTAAGAGCTAGCTGGACAGCTTTTACCTCTGCGAATTGACTGGATTCTCCTTCTCCATCTCTCGCTTCTGCAACTCTGCGCGTTGGACTCCACACTGCAGATTTCCATCTCCGCTTGTTCCCAACAAGACGACAGGAACCGTCTGTGAACAAAGCATATCTCTTTTCATCATCAGACAGATCACTGTAAGGAGGAGCTTCCTCAGCACGAGTTACTCTCTCCTCTGGAGGTTTAGCACAGCTTGTGCCTTCTGGCCAGTTTGTGATCACCTCCACCAAACCAGGCCTTTCGAGATTTCCCATTCGAGCTCGCTGTGTTATCAGAGCCATCCACTTAGACCAGGTAGCATCTGTTGCATGATGTGGTGAAGAACCTTTGCCTTTGAACATCCAATTCAGAACTGGCAATCTAGGAGCTAGAAGAAGTTGTGACTCAGTTCCGATCACTTCAGAAGCAGCTTTCACTCCTTCATAAGCAGCTAAAATCTCTTTCTCTGTTGGAGTGTAGTTTGCCTCTGAGCCTCTGTAGCCACGACCCCAGAAACCAAGAGGACGTCCTCGTGTCTCCCCTGGAGCTCTTTGCCATAAGCACCAGGTTGGACCATTGTCACTCGCGGCCGTGTACAGAATGTTCTTAATGTCAGGACCAGTTCGGACAGGTCCCAGACCCATCGCTTGGACTACCTCTCGCTTGATCTGGTCAAAGGCTGCTTGTTGCTCAGGACCCCATTGGAAACTGTTTCTCTTTCGAGTCACATCATAGAGAGGTTTCACAATCTGACTGTATCCAGGAATGTGCAGTCTCCAAAATCCCACTATGCCTAAGAAACGCAGAGTTTCTTTCTTGTTGGTGGGATTTGCCATGGTGGAGACTCTGTTTATCACATCCATTGGGATGTGACGGCGACCGTCTTGCCACCGCACTCCCAGAAACTGGATTTCTCTGGCAGGTCCTTTCACCTTGTCTCGCTTGATAGCGAAACCAGCTTGCAAGAGAATGTCAAGGATTTTGTTACCTTTCTCGAAGACTTCTTCAGCAGTCTCACCCCAGACGATGATGTCATCGATGAACTGAATGTGTTCTGGAGCTCCACCTTTCTCCAAAGCATCATGGATCACTGCATGGCAGATGGTTGAACTGTGAATCCACCCCTGGGGCAAACGATTGAATGTGTACTGAATGCCTCTCCAGGTGAAAGCAAACTGAGGCCTGCATTCCTCTGCTATGGGAATAGAGAAGAAAGCATTAGCAATGTCTATGGTAGCATACCATTTGGCCTGCTTGGATTCCAGCTCATATTGGAGTTCCATCATGTCTGGTACAGCTGCACTCATGGGTGGAGTTACTTCGTTCAAGGCACGGAAATCAACTGTCAGACGCCACTCTCCATTCTGCTTTCTCACAGGCCAGATTGGACTGTTGAAAGGTGAATGAGTTTTGCTGATGACCTTCTGACTCTCCAACTGACGAATCAAGTTTTGAATGGGCACCAAAGAGTCACGGTTGGTTCTGTATTGTCTGTGGTGCACAGTTTGAGAAGCAAGTGGCAGCTTTACATCCTCTATCTCATGTTGTCCCACAACTGCAGATTCATCTGAAAGCTCAGGTCTAATGGACAACTTCAATTTTCCTCCATCAATTTCTACAGTTGCTATTCCAAAAGCCCATTTGTAACCCTTAGGGTCTTTAAAACGCCCTTCTCTCAGAAAATCAATTCCCAAAATACAAGGTGCATTAGGTCCTGTTACAATAGTATGTTTCTTCCACTGCTTCCCAGTTAAACTTATATCAACCTCTATCTTAAACAACTCTTGAGATCCACCAGTGACTCCCTGAATAGTTATAGATTCTCCCCCTTGATAATTTGATGGTATTATGGTGCACTGAGCTCCTGTGTCAACCAAGGCCCTGTACTTCTGAAATTTTGAAGTGCCAGGCCACTGGATGTACACATCCCAATAGATTCTGTTATCTCCATTATCCCTTACCTCCCCCTGGCGGAAGGCAGGGCACCCCTAATGGTGGGGATTACCTCCACATGTACAGCCGGCACAATGTCCAGCACCAGAATTAGGATCACTGTTGGAGCTATCAGAGTTGTTCTGGGAAACTGAGGAAGCGACAGCTACCCTCCTGGTATTGCTACCTCGGGATCTGCCTCTCTGCAGCTCCCGTAACCTCTTGAAAAGATCAGAAGTTGGTTGACCATCCCATCTGTTCATGTTCTCACCAAACTGATCACGCAGAGTTATCCAGATACTGCCACGTGATTGCTTCTGCTGTCTGTTTTGGTTTGACCTATTTTGGAATGGCCTTCTTGGAGCACATCTGTTCCTAACAGCTGAAACTTGTATCCATCTGGAGGAAGAGGAATCAGAATCATCCCCCTTCATCAAGTTGGATATGGATGTTTTAAGTTCCTCCTTCAGCTCTTTCATGCAATTCTTTATCTCTCCAGACAGAGCCTCAATGGCTGAAACCAAAGAAGTACGTGCAAGACTATCCTCCAACTGCCTCATTTGGTCAGTGAAATGGCCAACAGCGGGAGGCACTCCACCATAATTTCTTGCCACAATCCTGCTTGCCAGAATAGTAGCATAATTAGGAGGAGCAAGCTTAATGAGCTTTTTGGCAAGGCCTGTACCAACAGGAATTTCATCAGGATTCAGAGTCTTATGATCTCCGTATATTATTTCTCTCACAGCAAATTCTCTCAGACGGTTGATTCCCTCAGCTATTGTGGTCCAAGGCTTAGGGTTCCATGGTAAATCATCTCTGCTGGGGTACCTCAGCGAGACTGCCAGTAGGAGGCGTGCCCACAGAGAAACTTTACCAATGCACTTGCCTAGATGCCTGTCTATGCCTGTATCCTTTGAGAGCATCCCCAACTGAGAGGCCGACTTGTCACCTACCACCAATGCTGGGGCTCCCATATCAAAACACCTGGCTAGCCAAGACAGGACTGGCTCGTTATCTCCTCTGATGTAATCCTTTCTCACATGTCTAATTTCCTGTCTGGGTGCATTAGCTGACTGTATGTCATCCTCATCATCATCATCATCATCATCCTGAGGTCGCTGTCCCCATAATCCTATTTTAATCCTCCGTTGAATTTCCTTGAGTTCAGAGGCACTGCCTGCAGTTGCTAATTCAGCAGGGTCTACATCTCCATCATCCATGTGGGGTCTCAAGAGGTCTGCCAGAGTTTTAAGGCTAACCTTCTCTTCCTCACCAGAAGGATCTTTCTTAACAGAGGGACCCTGAGTAGAAGGACCCTCATCTCCATCTGCACCATCTCCTGCAGCATCTGCATCTCCTCCTGTAGCTCCTTTACGCTTTCTGCTTACAGTGGCCACCAAATTTACTAGCTTGGCTTTCACATTCACAGCAGAGTTGGAGGGAGTAGAGGAATTTTGTGCAGGGTTAGCAGGAGCAGAGGGAGTCTGTGCAGGGTTGGCAGGAGGCGTGCTTTGAGATCCTGCAGCCACTGCTGCGTCCGTCTGGGCAGCAGAGGGAGGAGGAGGAGACTGTGCCTCGTTAATGGCGTCTGCCTGCACGGCTATGTCTGTCTGCGCAGCCATTTCTCTCTGTGTAACTATGTCTGCCTGCACAACCATTTCTCTCTGTGTAACCATGTCTGTCTGCACAACCATTTCTCTCTGTGTAACTATGTCTGCCTGCACAACCATTTCTCTCTGTGTAACCATGTCTGTCTGCACAGCCATTTCTCTCCGTGTAACTATGTCTGCCTGCACAACCATTTCTCTCTGTGTAACCATGTCTGTCTGCACAACCATTTCTCTCCGTGTAACTATGTCTGCCTGCACAACCATTTCTCTCTGTGTAACTATGTCTGCCTGCACAACCATTTCTCTCTGTGTAACCATGTCTGTCTGCACAACCATTTCTCTCTGTGTAACTATGTCTGCCTGGACAACCATTTCTCTCTGTGTAACCATGTCTGTCTGCACAACCATTTCTCTCTGTGTAACTATGTCTGTCTGCACAACCATTTCTCTCTGTGTAACTATGTCTGTCTGCACAACCATTTCTCTCTGTGTAACTATGTCTGCCTGGACAACCATTTCTCTCTGTGTAACCATGTCTGTCTGCACAGCCATTTCTCTCTGTGTAACTATGTCTACCTGCACAACCATTTCTCTCTGTGTAACCATGTCTGTCTGCACAACCATTTCTCTCTGTGTAATTATGTCTGCCTGCACAACCATTTCTCTCTGTGTAACCATGTCTGTCTGCGCAGCCATTTCTCTCTGTGTAACCATGTCTGTCTGCACAACCATTTCTCTCTGTGTAACCATGTCTGCCTGCACAACCATTTCTCTCTGTGTAACTATGTCTGTCTGCACAACCATTTCTCTCTGTGTAACT
>NW_026539637.1:0-5419 GCF_027791375.1 Indicator indicator | reverse complement strand
TTTTGCTCTTCTCCGTTTCCTTTGCCTTTCCTCTTTTCTTCTTTTTCCTTTTGCTCTTTTGCTTTTTCTTTTGCTCTTTTCCGATTCCTTTGCCTTTCCTCTTTTCTTCTTTTTGCTTTTGCTCTTTTGCTTTTTCTTTTGCTCTTTTCCGTTTCCTTTGCCTTTCCTATTTTCTTCTTTTTGCTTTTGCTCTTTTGCTTTTTCTTTTCCTCTTTTCCGTTTCCTTTCCCTTTCCTCTTTTCTTCTTTTTGCTTTTGCTCTTTTGCTTTTTCTTTTGCTCTTTTCCGTTTCCTTTGCCTTTCCTCTTTTCTTCTTTTTGCTTTCGCTCTTTTGCTTGTGCTTTTGCTCTTTTCCGTTTCCTTTGCCTTTCCTCTTTTCTTCTTTATGCTTTTGCTCTTTTGCTTTTTCTTTTGCTCTTTTCCGTTTCCTTTGCCTTTCCTCTTCTCTTCTTTTTGCTTTTGCTCTTTTGCTTTTTCTTTTGCTCTTTTCCGTTTCCTTTGCCTTTCCTCTTTTCTTCTTTTTGCTTTTGCTCTTTTGCTTTTTCTTTTCCTCTTTTCCGTTTCCTTTGCCTTTCCTCTTTTCTTCTTTTTGCTTTTGCTCTTTTGCTTTTGCTCTTCTCCACTTCCTTTGCCTTTCCTCTTTTCTTCTTTTTGCTTTCGCTCTTTTGCTTTTGCTCTTCTCCATTTCCTTTGCCTTTCCTCTTTTCTTCTTTTTGCTTTTGCTCTTTTTCTTTTTCTTTTGCACTTCTACATTTCCTTTGCCTTTCCTCTTTTCTTCTTTTTTCTTTTCCTCTTTTTCTTTTTCTTTTGCTCTTTTCCATTCCTCTTTTCTTCTTTTTTCTTTCGCTCTTTTTGTTTTGCTCTTTTCCATTTATTTTGCCTTTCCTCCTTTCTTCTTTTTTCTTTTCTCTTTTTTTTCTTTTGCTCTTTTCCATTTCCTTCGCCTTTCCTCTTTTCTTCTTTTTTCTTTTTCTCTTTTTCTTTTTCTTTTGCTCTTTCCATTTCCCTTTCCTTTCCTCTTTTCTTCTTTGTGCTTTTTCTCTTTTTGATTTTTTCCTTTTATCTTTTCCATTCCTCTTTTCTTCTTTTTTCTTTTTCTCTTTTTCTTTTTCTTTTGTTCTTTTCCTTTTATCTTTTCCATTCCTCTTTTCTTCTTTTTGCTTTTTCTCTTTTTCTTTTTCTTTTGCTCTTTTCCTTTTATCTTTTCCATTCCTCTTTTCTTCTTTTTGCTTTTTCTCTTTTTCTTTTTCTTTTGCTGTTTTCCATTTCCTTTTCATTTCCTCTTTTCTTCTTTTTGCTTTTGCTCTTTTGCTTTTGCTCTTCTCCATTTCCTTTGCCTTTCCTCTGTTCTTCTTTTTGCTTTTGCTCTTTTTCTTTTTCTCTTTTCAATTCCTCTTTTATTCTTTTTGCTTTTTCTCTTTTTCTTTTTCTTTTGCTCTTTTCCATTTCCTTTGCCTTTCCTCTTTTCTTCTTTTTTCTTTTTCTCTTTTTTTTTCTTTTGCTCTTTTCCATTTACTTTGCCTTTCCTCTTTGCTTCTTTTTGCTTTTTCTCTTTTTTTTCTTTTCCTCTTTTCCATTTCCTTTGCCTTTCCTCTTTTCTTCTTTTTTCTTTTTCTTTTTTTTTTCTTTTGCTCTTTTCCATTTCCTTTTCCTTTCCTCTTTTCTTCTTTTTGCTTTTTCTCTTTTTCTTTTTCTTTTGCTCTTTTCCATTTCCTTTGCCTTTCCTCTTTTCTTCTTTTTTCTTTTTCTCTTTTTCTTTTTCTTTTGCTCTTTTCCATTTCCCTTTCCTTTCCTCTTTTCTTCTTTGTGCTTTTTCTCTTTTTGATTTTTTCCTTTTATCTTTTCCATTCCTCTTTTCTTCTTTTTGCTTTTTCTCTTTTTCTTTTTCTTTTGCTCTTTTCCATTTCCTTTGCTTTTCGTCTTCTTTTTTCTTTTTCTTTTTTTTTTTTGCTCTTTTCCATTTCCTTTACCTTTCCTCTTTTCTTCTTTTTGCTTTTTCTCTTTTTCTTTTTCTTTTGCTCTTTTCCATTTCCTTTGCCTTTCCTCTTTTCTTCTTTTTGCTTTTTCGTTTGCTCTTTTCCATTTCCTTTGCCTTTCCTCTTTTTTTCTTTTTGCTTTTGCGCTTTTTCTTTTGTTCTTCTCCATTTCCTTTGCCTTTCCTCTTTTCTTCTTTTTGCTTTTGCTCTTTTGCTTTTGCTCTTTTCCATTTCCTTTCCCTTTCCTCTTTTCTTCTTTTTGCTTTTTCTTTTTCATTTGCTCTTTTCCATTTCCTTTGCCTTTCCTCTTTTCTTCTTTTTGCTTTTTCTTTTCCATTTGCTCTTTTCCATTTCCTTTGCCTTTCCTCTTTTCTTCTTTTTGCTTTTTCTTTTTCATTTGCTCTTTTCCATTTCCTTTGCCTTTTTTCTTTTCTTCTTCTTGCTTTTGCTCTTTTTCTTTTGCTCTTTTCCATTTCCTTTACCTTTCCTCTTTTCTTCTTTTTGCTTTTTCTTTTTCATTTGCTCTTTTCCATTTCCCATGCCTTTCCTCTTTTCTTCTTTTTGCTTTTTCTTTTTCTTTTGCTCTTTTCCATTTCCCTTGCCTTTCCTCTTTTCTTCATTTTGCTTTTGCTCTTTTGCTTTTGCTCTTCTCCATTTCCCTTGCCTTTCCTCTTGTCTTCTTTTTGCTTTTCCTCTTTTGCTTTTGCTCTTCTCCATTTCCTTTGCCTTTCCTCTTTTCTTCTTTTTTCTTTTTCTTTTTTTTTCTTTTGCTCTTTTCCATTTCCTTTTCCTTTCCTCTTTTCTTCTTTTTGCTTTTTCTCTCTTTCTTTTTCTTTTGCTCTTTTCCATTTCCTTTGCCTTTCCTCTTTTCTTCTTTTTTCTTTTTCTCTTTTTCTTTTTCTTTTGCTCTTTTCCATTTCCCTTTCCTTTCCTCTTTTCTTCTTTGTGCTTTTTCTCTTTATGATTTTTTCCTTTTATCTTTTCCATTCCTCTTTTCTTCTTTTTGCTTTTTCTCTTTTTCTTTTTCTTTTGCTCTTTTCCATTTCCTTTGCCTTTCGTCTTCTTTTTTCTTTTTCTTTTTTTTTCTTTTGCTCTTTTCCATTTCCTTTACCTTTCCTCTTTTCTTCTTTTTGCTTTTTCTCTTTTTCTTTTGCTCTTTTCCATTTCCTTTGCCTTTCCTCTTTTCTTCTTTTTGCTTTTTCGTTTGCTCTTTTCCATTTCCTTTGCCTTTCCTCTTTTTTTCTTTTTGCTTTTGCGCTTTTTCTTTTGCTCTTCTCCATTTCCTTTGCCTTTCCTCTTTTCTTCTTTTTGCTTTTGCTCTTTTGCTTTTGCTCTTTTCCATTTCCTTTCCCTTTCTCTTTTCTTCTTTTTGCTTTTTCTTTTTCATTTGCTCTTTTCCATTTCCTTTGCCTTTCCTCTTTTCTTCTTTTTGCTTTTTCTTTTCCATTTGCTCTTTTCCATTTCCTTTGCCTTTCCTCTTTTCTTCTTTTTGCTTTTTCTTTTTCATTTCCTCTTTTCCATTTCCTTTCCCTTTCCTCTTTTCTTCTTTTTGCTTTTGCTCTTTTTCTTTTGCTCTTTTCCATTTCCTTTACCTTTCCTCTTTTCTTCTTTTTGCTTTTTCTTTTTCATTTGCTCTTTTCCATTTCCCATGCCTTTCCTCTTTTCTTCTTTTTGCTTTTGCTCTTTTTCTTTTGCTCTTTTCCATTTCCTTTACCTTTCCTCTTTTCTTCTTTTTGCTTTTTCTTTTTCTTTTGCTCTTTTCCATTTCCCTTGCCTTTCCTCTTTTCTTCTTTTTGCTTTTGCTCTTTTGCTTTTGCTCTTCTCCATTTCCCTTGCCTTTCCTCTTGTCTTCTTTTTGCTTTTCCTCTTTTGTTTTGCTCTTCTCCATTTCCTTTGCCTTTCCTCTTTTCTTCTTTTTGCTTTTGCTCTTCTCCATTTCCTTTGCCTTTCCTCTTTTCTTCTTTTTGCTTTTGCTCTTCTCCATTTCCTTTGCCTTTCCTCTTTTCTTCTTTTTGCTTTTGCTCTTCTCCGTTTCCTTTGCCTTTCCTCTTTTCTTCTTTTTGCTTTCGCTCTTTTGCTTTTGCTCTTCTCCGTTTCCTTTGCCTTTCCTCTTTTCTTCTTTTTGCTTTCGCTCTTTTGCTTTTGCTCTTCTCCATTTCCTTTGCCTTTCCTCTTTTCTTCTTTTTGCTTTCGCACTTTTGCTTTTGCTCTTCTCCATTTCCTTTGCCTTTCCTCTTTTCTTCTTTTTGCTTTCGCTCTTTTGCTTTTGCTCTTCTCCGTTTCCTTTGCCTTTCCTCTTTTCTTCTTTTTGCTTTCGCTCTTTTTCTTTTTCTTTTGCTCTTCTCCGTTTCATTTGCCTTTCCTCTTTTCTTCTTTTTGCTTTCGCTCTTTTTCTTTTTCTTTTGCTCTTCTCCGTTTCCTTTGCCTTTCCTCTTTTCTTCTTTTTGCTTTCGCTTTTTTCTTTTTCTTTTGCTCTTCTCCGTTTCCTTTGCCTTTCCTCTTTTCTTCTTTTTGCTTACGCTCTTTTTCTTTTTCTTTTGCTCTTCTCCATTTCCTTTGCCTTTCCTCTTTTCTTCTTTTTGCTTTCGCTCTTTTTCTTTTTCTTTTGCTCTTCTCCGGTTCCTTTGCCTTTCCTCTTTTCTTCTTTTTGCTTTTGATCTTTTGCTTTTTCTTTTGCTCTTTTCCGATTCCTTTGCCTTTCCTCTTTTCTTCTTTTTGCTTTTGCTCTTTTGCTTTTTCTTTTGCTCTTTTCCGTTTCCTTTGCCTTTCCTATTTTCTTCTTTTTGCTTTTGCTCTTTTGCTTTTTCTTTTGCTCTTTTCCGTTTCCTTTCCCTTTCCTCTTTTCTTCTTTTTGCTTTTGATCTTTTGCTTTTTCTTTTGCTCTTTTCCGTTTCCTTTGCCTTTCCTCTTTTCTTCTTTTTGCTTTTGCTCTTTAGCTTTTGCTTTTGCTCTTCTCCGTTTCCTTTGCCTTTCCTCTTTTCTTCTTTTTGCTTCTGCGCTTTTGCTTTTTCTTTTGCTCTTTTCCGTTTCCTTTGCCTTTCCTCTTTTCTTCTTTTTGCTTCTGCGCTTTTGCTTTTTCTTTTGCTCTTTTCCGTTTCCTTTGCCTTTCCTCTTTTCTTCTTTTTGCTTCTGCGCTTTTGCTTTTTCTTTTGCTCTTTTCCGTTTCCTTTGCCTTTCCTCTTTTCTTCTTTTTGCTTTTGCTCTTTTGCTTTTGCTCTTCTCCACTTCCTTTGCGTTTCCTCTTTTCTTCTTTTTGCTTTCGCTCTTTTGCTTTTGCTCTTCTCCATTTCCTTTGCCTTTCCTCTTTTCTTCTTTTTGCTTTTGCTCTTTTTCTTTTTCTTTTGCACTTCTACATTTCCTTTGCCTTTCCTCTTTTCTTCTTTTTTCTTTTCCTCTTTTTCTTTTTCTTTTGCTCTTTTCCATTCCTCTTTTCTTCTTTTCTTT
>NW_026539636.1:0-5463 GCF_027791375.1 Indicator indicator | reverse complement strand
GTGATGGTTTGAAACTGTCTTTTTA
This sequence comes from Indicator indicator, assembly GCF_027791375.1. NCBI lineage: Eukaryota > Metazoa > Chordata > Aves > Piciformes > Indicatoridae > Indicator > Indicator indicator. Next base: position 5,438 of record NW_026539636.1, on the reverse strand, counting down.
ATTTTTCCTTGCAAAGTTCAAAACAGAGAAAGTGAAAGAATGTAAATAAGTCACTATTGGGTGTAAGAAAGCAAAATAACGATTGTTCTAAACACTTCCATTGGATAGATAGAAATGTTTAAGAACTGTTACCCAAAACAAAGTAGGCACTCTGCACATTCTGCGTTCGGCAGTGGGGGCAGTTGCTGGGCTGTCTGGCTGCTGTTTCTTCTTCTCTTCTGGCTGAAGATAACACACTGACCTTGGCAGCTAAGTTAACAGCTTTCTGCTTAACTAACTCTGCTTCTCTGTCCAGGGGGGTCTGGGGGGGAAGCTCCTGGGAGAGGGAGGCCCCTTTGGGAGGGTCCCCTTGGGGGGAAGCAAAGGGAGATCGATTGTGCTTTTTCTGTTGATTGTATATATTTGTGAATGTTGTGAATTTTGTATATTTGTACATATTTATTGCATTTCATTGTAGATTTTAGACTCTGCTTGTAAATACAGCTTTTCATTTGCTTCCAGACTGAGCTAGCCTGGTTATTGTCGGTGGGGGGGGAATTTCAGCTCACACCGACACACACTTTTTATTTTTGGCGCTCCAACTCGGGGCTCGATTGCTTGTGATTTATTTCTGCTCAGATTAGGAAGCAAAATGAAGCTGTTTTGGATTTTGAGTAATTTTATTTCCTCTGTTATCAGTGTGATTGTTTACAGATGGGCTGTTTCCTGCATGATAGACAAGATTGTGAGATATGTGGCATATAAGTCGTTTCTTTGGGTTAAGAACAAGTTACTGAATGTTGGTGAATTCTGTTATGGTCTTATTGGGCTAAGAAGCTATGGTAACTCAACTATGGATCTGCTAGCAGACACATATGAGTTTGTTACTCCTCTTACAACTACAGAGGGTCTTTGGAACCAGTGGTACCTTAGATATCTTGTACTAGCCTTAATCTTAAATTTGTTGCTTCTTGGAATAATCATATGGCTACTGATAGCACTGTATCAAGAAAGACATAAGGCTACTTGCTCTTCCAACTCTGCTGTGAATGTGAAAACCAAGCCAGTAAATTTGGTGGCCACTGTAACCAGAAAGCGTAAAGGAGCTGCAGGAGGAGATGCAGATGCTGCAGGAGATGGTGCAGATGGAGATGAGGGTCCTTCTACTCAGGGTCCCTCTGTTAAGAAAGATCCTTCTGATGAGGAAGAGAGGGTTAGCCTTAAAACTCTGGTAGACCTCTTGAGACCCCACATGGATGATGGAAATGTAGGTCAGGATGTAGACCCTGGTAGATTAGCAACTGCTGGTAGTGCCTCTGAACTCAAAGAAATTCAACGGAGGATTAAAATAGGATTATGGGGACAGCGACCTCAGGATGATGATGATGATGATGATGATGAGGATGACATACAGTCAGCTAATGCACCCAGACAGGAAATTAGACATGTGAGGAAGGATTACATCAGAGGAGATAATGAGCCAGTCCTGTCTTGGCTAGCTAGGTGTTTTGATATGGGAGCCCCAGCATTGGTGGTAGGTGACAAGTCGGCCTCTCAGTTGGGGATGCTCTCAAAGGATACAGGCATAGACAGGCATCTAGGCAAGTGCATTGGTAAAGTTTCTCTGTGGGCACGCCTCCTACTGGCAGTCTCGCTGAGGTACCCCAGCAGAGATGATTTACCATGGAACCCTAAGCCTTGGACCACAATAGCTGAGGGAATCAAGCGTCTGAGAGAGTTTGCTGTGAGAGAAGTAATGTATGGAGATCATAAGACTCTCAATCCTGATGAAATTCCTGTTGGAACAGGCCTTGCCAAAAAGCTCATTAAGCTTGCTCCTCCTAATTATGCTACTATTCTGGCAAGCAGGATTGTGGCAAGAAATTATGGTGGAGCACCTCCTACTGTTGGCCATTTCACTGACCAAATGAGGCAGTTGGAGGATAGTCTTGCACGTACTTCTTTGGTTTCAGCCATTGAAACTCTGTCTGGAAAGATGGAGAATTGCATGAAAGAGCTGAAGGAGGAACTTAAAACCTCCATATCCAACTTGATGAAGGGGGATGATTCTAATTCCTCTTCCTCCAGATGGATACAAGTTTCAGCTGTTAGAAACAGACGTGCTCCAAGGAGGCCGTTCCAGAATAGGTCAAACCAAAACAGACAGCAGAGGCAATCACGTGGCAGTATCTGGATAACTCTGCGTGATCAGTTTGGTGAGAACATGAACAGATGGGATGGTCAACCAACTTCTGATCTTTTCAAGAGGTTACAGGAGCTGCAGAGGGGCAGATCCCGAGGTAGCAATACCAGGAGGGTAGCTGTCGCTTCCTCAGTTTCCCAGAACAACTCTGATAGCTCCAACAGTGATCCTAATTCTGGTGCTGGACATTGTGCCAGCTGTACATGTGGAGGTAATCCCCACCATTAGGGGTGCCCTGCCTTCCGCCAGGGGGAGGTAAGGGATAATGGAGATAACAGAATCTATTGGGATGTGTACATCCAGTGGCCTGGCACTTCAAAATTTCAGAAGTACAGGGCCTTGGTTGACACAGGAGCTCAGTGCACCATAATACCATCAAATTATCAAGGGGGAGAATCTATAACTATTCAGGGAGTCACTGGTGGATCTCAAGAGTTGTTTAAGATAGAGGTTGATATAAGTTTAACTGGGAAGCAGTGGAAGAAACATACTATTGTAACAGGTCCTAATGCACCTTGTATTTTGGGAATTGACTTTCTGAGAGAAGGGCGTTTTAAAGACCCTAAGGGTTACAAATGGGCTTTTGGAATAGCAACTGTAGAAATTGATGGAGGAAAATTGAAGTTGTCCATTAGACCTGAGCTTTCAGATGAATCTGCAGTTGTGGGACAACATGAGATAGAGGATGTAAAGCTGCCGGTTGCTTCTCAAACTGTGCATCACAGACAATACAGAACCAACCGTGACTCTTTGGTGCCCATTCAAAACTTGATTCGTCAGTTGGAGAGTCAGAAGGTCATCAGCAAAACTCATTCACCTTTCAACAGTCCAATCTGGCCTGTGAGAAAGCAGAATGGAGAGTGGCGTCTGACAGTTGATTTCCGTGCCTTGAATGAAGTAACTCCACCCATGAGTGCAGCTGTACCAGACATGATGGAACTCCAATATGAGCTGGAATCCAAGCAGGCCAAATGGTATGCTACCATAGACATTGCTAATGCTTTCTTCTCTATTCCCATAGCAGAGGAATGCAGGCCTCAGTTTGCTTTCACCTGGAGAGGCATTCAGTACACATTCAATCGTTTGCCCCAGGGGTGGATTCACAGTTCAACCATCTGCCATGCAGTGATCCATGATGCTTTGGAGAAAGGTGGAGCTCCAGAACACATTCAGTTCATCGATGACATCATCGTCTGGGGTGAGACTGCTGAAGAAGTCTTCGAGAAAGGTAACAAAATTATTGACATTCTCTTGCAAGCTGGTTTCGCTATCAAGCGAGACAAGGTGAAAGGACCTGCCAGAGAAATCCAGTTTCTGGGAGTGCGGTGGCAAGACATTGCTGCTCGCATTGAGAGAATCCCAGTGAAAGTGAGACACATCGATGCTCACATTCCTAAGAGCAAAGCTACTGAGGAACAACAACACAACCATCAGGCAGATCTAGCTGCAAGAGTTTCCCAGGTGGACACAAACTCTGATCCTGATCCTGATCTTGACTGGAAACACCGAGGTGAGCTGTTCTTAGCTCGGTGGGCCCATGACTCGTCAGGACATCAAGGCAGAGATGCAACCTACCGATGGGCTCGTGACAGATCCATTGACATTTCCATGGATGCTATCACACAAGTCATCCATGACTGTGACATTTGTGCTGCTATTAAGCAGGCAAAGCGGATCAAGCCCTTGTGGTACGGTGACCGATGGTCCAAGTACAAGTATGGTGAAGCCTGGCAGATTGACTACATCACTCTACCTCGTTCTCGATCTGGTAAGCAGTATGTGCTGACTATGGTAGAGGCAAGCACTGGATGGCTGGAAACTTATCCAGTTCCTCATGCAACTGCACGTAACACCATTCTTGGCCTGGAGAGACAAATCCTGTGGAGACACGGAACTCCAGAGAGGATTGAGTCAGACAACGGAACTCATTTCAAGAACAATCTTGTAAAAAACTGGGCCAAAGAGCACGGCATCGAGTGGATATTCCACATTCCCTACTATGCACCAGCTGCAGGGAAGATCGAACGCTACAACGGTTTGCTGAAAACCACTCTCAAAGCCATGGGGGGTGGATCTTTGAAAAACTGGGAGAAACATTTAGCACAAGCAACCTGGTTGGTGAATAGTAGAGGTTCAGTGAATCGAGCTGGACCTGCCCAATCAGATTTGTTGCGAAAGGAAGAAGGTGATAGAGTTCCTGTTATCAGAGAAAAGAATCTGTTAGGCAAAACTGTTTGGGTATTTTCTCCTTCAGGAGAGGCCAAACCTGTCCGAGGGGTGGTTTCTGCTGAAGGTCCTGGTCACACCTATTGGGTGATGCAAGAAAATGGTGAAATTCAGTGTATTCCACAAAGAAATCTAACTTTGGCTGAGAGAGGTTAAATTCAGAGTGTTGCGCAGACACAGCATCGCGCCCAAGAGGAGAGTTCATGAGATCTACGGTGCACGAACCCTGAGAGCCCTGAGTCACCTGAGAGTCCCTGTTCCTTCCTTCGCTCCATCTGAGAGGAAACAAACTGTTTGCTGTTTTTCCTGTGATTTGACTCTTTTGAATCATCTACATCTGAGATAGCCGGAATGGACTATGGTCTTTATTCACCTATTGTTGTAGATATTATTTTAGATTAGATAAATGATAGTAGCAGCCAATGGAATTGTTTAGAAGGGGTGGACTGTGATGGTTTGAAACTGTCTTTTTAATTTTTCCTTGCAAAGTTCAAAACAGAGAAAGTGAAAGAATGTAAATAAGTCACTATTGGGTGTAAGAAAGCAAAATAACGATTGTTCTAAACACTTCCATTGGATAGATAGAAATGTTTAAGAACTGTTACCCAAAACAAAGTAGGCACTCTGCACATTCTGCGTTCGGCAGTGGGGGCAGTTGCTGGGCTGTCTGGCTGCTGTTTCTTCTTCTCTTCTGGCTGAAGATAACACACTGACCTTGGCAGCTAAGTTAACAGCTTTCTGCTTAACTAACTCTGCTTCTCTGTCCAGGGGGGTCTGGGGGGGAAGCTCCTGGGAGAGGGAGGCCCCTTTGGGAGGGTCCCCTTGGGGGGAAGCAAAGGGAGATCGATTGTGCTTTTTCTGTTGATTGTATATATTTGTGAATGTTGTGAATTTTGTATATTTGTACATATTTATTGCATTTCATTGTAGATTTTAGACTCTGCTTGTAAATACAGCTTTTCATTTGCTTCCAGACTGAGCTAGCCTGGTTATTGTCGGTGGGGGGGGAATTTCAGCTCACACCGACACA
>NW_026539635.1:0-5523 GCF_027791375.1 Indicator indicator | reverse complement strand
AGCTCCCAGCAGCTCTCAAACTCCCTGTGGTGACTTCCCTGTCAAGTACTGCCTGAAATCCCAAGATCTGATTTCTCCCACTGTAGCTGTAAAGGCTTGAGATTGACATGTGCATGAGAGAGATTGGGCTCTGTGTTCTCAGCTGTGGTCTGGACCACATTTCTCCTTAGAGACATGGCCATACAGGGATGGTCTTGTGGCTCTCCTTCAAGCCCCCATGCTGCTGCAGCATCCAGGTCTGGATGAGGAGACATGTGGCAGGGACATTTTGGGAGAGTTGAAGTGCTGGGGTAGAAGAAAACAAGCCAAAAATTAGAAGAGGGAGTTTCACTTGCAGATCACATGAGGTTCAGTGGTTTGCTGTCATTGCTGGGAGCCACCCAGAGTATCATTTTGGATCAAGCAGTGACACAGGGAGAGCTAAAAGCTGTCAAAACCAGCTGCTAGGACAGTGGAGCACGAGGTAAGGGCTCGGCAAGAGGTTAGACATCTTACTGGGCAGGTGTAGATGTCTGTTCATGACCATCAGATGATGAGTTTGGAGGGCATACATGAAGATGGCACAGATCTATGAGATGCCAACAGGGGACTGGACAGGATGATTTCAGGAGTGTGAGGTGTGGTCTTTTTTGCACAAAGACAGAGATGGAGGTTGTCCCACTGCTGGGATCAACATTTTGTCTTTCCCTCCTTACAGGCACTGTGCTGTCATGTTGCTAGTCTTGGTTTGTGAGAGAATTGACTCCCAACAGTACTGGTGGAGTGTACTATAGCTTGTGATGTGTACTGGGCTCCTTTGGGAAACACACTGCAGAACAGTCATACTGGTAATAGTGGTAGCAGTGGCAGCTGTGTTTAACACCATGGCATTTGTAGAATCACAGAATCACAGAATGTTTTGGGGAAGGCAACTTTAAAGGTCAGTTTGTCCAACCCCCTAGCAGTGTGAACATCACTCTGGTTAGCATCGTTTCCTTTCCTTGATTGTTCTTATAGTTCATGCTAGAACCTTGAATCAAGGAATTATCCCTAAATGTGGAATGACTTCTATCTACCTCAGAGTCATCTAGTTTGGGTTGCTGTCAGTATCAGGACAAAGAAAGATAAACTACACGAGAAGCCTCATCCTAACTGTTCCTGTTGTTGCCTGAGTTAGTACCTGTTTGTATCCTAAGCTGGCCTGTCTCCAGCTGGAACTCATTCCTAAATCACAAAGAACATTGAGTCCCCTTAAACTTTGAGCAATTTACAAGTTCTCTCACATCACAACAGCTCTGACCTGGACTGCCTTCTTCCTAATGCCTCCAGAGTATTTTGTTTCATAACCAAGGAGTTCATTAATTGTTGCTCCCTCCGAACTACCTTTCAGAATCTATTGGGACTCCTCTTCGAGATACACCTTGCATAGAAGAAATCTTGATGTCTCAATTTGGCCATCCTGTATCTGCACGACCTCTGTGTGGGGAAAGTTGGTGACAGCAGATCATCATCTCTTGTGATAAAAGCTCTCCATATTCATTCTCTGTGTGTACAGTAACATCACGCTACCTTAATTATACGTTTTCTTGCCCCTTCTCTTTCATCTTGCTGTAACTTTGTCAAGGTTGTAAACACACCTAGGCCTTCAGGCTCCTTCAGTAAGGCTTGCTCTTGAATCCATCTATGCATTTTCCTTCTGAGAAGCTCAGTGTTCTGTACTTCTCCAAATTGCCAGGCTGCAGTACATGCCTGGGAATAATGCATGCGTGCAAAGCCTTCGCTATAAAAGCAGAACCCTGTGATAGTGTTAGCAAATATCCCTGATGAAAGCTGAACACAGAGGCTGCAAGAAACTTTCTCACATGCAGTTCCTGAGTGCTGGCAGACTTTCCATTGTTTTGATGCCCTGGTTTATTAAAAACTCACAGAAATATCAGCTTGTTCCACAATGGGCTGCCATTACTCACAGGCCCATTCTTTGTGTGCTAGGCTGACAACCCATATGAAGGTTTCCTGTCCCATACTGGATTGCTTTTGAAATTGTTTGTTTTAATTTGCCCTGTGGGCTTTTTTTGGGGGGTTAAATGAATGTACAATTGATTCACTGGGAAGACATGGGATTTCTCTGCAATATAACTATTATCCTTCAAGAAATCCAAGGCTGTCCCTTTAAACAAGACACAAAAAGAAATCAACCATCGCCTGGATAATGCCATTCTCATCAACATGCAAGAAGCCTGCTTGTCTGTCACGTCGCCCACATCTTCTCAATCACTCCCTTTCATTTATCCTATTATGCCCCATTTTAACTCATGCTGTGGCTGATACTCAATGACAGAGAGAAGAAATGCAGCTGAGAATCATTCCTCCTTTGCTTCCCCACTGGAGGTGCAGTGTAGGACCTTACCTGGCGGCAATGAATACCCATGGACCTGGTGAAGCCAGAGTGGGGAGAGACTTTTTACAGCTAGAGGAAAACATTAGCAACCCAGAGGAATCTGGGTGATGAGAAATGTTGTAGGCAATTGTTTTTCTAACTTTTCCCCCCTTCTCCATGTGTGAAGAGAGAGTAGGTGTTCTGCAAGCATTTGCAGCTTGGAAGACATGGGCATAAACCCTGACTAATGTTTGCGGTTGATGGGTCTGTGACAACAAGTCAAAACAAGAGTTAATTACTATGGTTATTGCTGCTATATTATTATTTAATTTCACCCTATTGGTGTGGCATTGCAGGGCCCTAACCTGGAGCCATGGCCCCACAGGCAGGACACTATCCAAACACAGAACAAAGCAACGGTCCCTACTGCCAGGAACCTGCAACCTAAGTATACTTCTATGGTGACTCCTGACCCATAACCTAGAGGTGTTTGAACCTTCTGACTCCAGGGATCCCAGTGCTTACATTGGTCTGTGTCAGAGTGCAGTGGGGCTCTGTGGTTGAGAAATGGTTGCCCCAAGTTGCCCAACCAGGAGGAGGTACCAGCCTAGATACTTATATGTGCAGGTGGGGAGATCTGTGGGAAAACAGTGGGTTTTACAGATAAATGAGATTCTGGTCTTCAGCAGGAGCTTGAGCCTCAAATCTGAGCCCAGAGCCATTTGCTCCCATTTAGAAATCACAACCCTTTTCATAGGGCTGATTCATGGCACTCTCTTCCTCAAGCTGTCTAGCACATGTCTACAAGTTGATGTATTGATACACAGCAGTTTAGGACAAAGTTATTTCTCCCTGGCATGCATACATAGGAATGGCAGCCAAAGGAAGAAGCCAGCTCTGCTGCTGCTCTCCAATTGATCCAGTTCACGAAGATCTGCCCAGTGATTTCCATGCATATTGTGTGAAGATTAACACACCATCCTTTCGGGCAGTGTCCCACAGCACTGCAGGAGAAATCCTCCAGCTAACCCTCTGCATTGCCAACAGCTGGACCTGGCCGTTTTAATGAACCTGGTGGGGTTTCTGTTATAAATGATCTAACAGCATTCTGCTAATTGTGTGCCTGAGTTTCCTGGGTATTTCTTCAGGACATAAAATAATGCTGAGAGCCCAAGGGTCTTTCTCTTGTTTATGTCAGCTTAAGACACTTGAAATTTCCTATTCTGGTGAGAACTGTGCAACCGTCAGCAATAATAATAATAAAAAATATTTAGTGTTACCATTTCTCTCTCTCCCTTGTTTCAACAGCAATATAATCACCTAGAATAATTTCTAATATATGAAAGAATTTAGGTCAGGATCCTGGAAGCACTGGATGGGAATTTGATTGTTGGCTTCCAAAGGAAAGGAATGATTCCACTCCTTTTGTACAAGAAGGCTCATGCCTATTGCAAACAGTTTAGAGTTTGGTGTTGAAACCAACCTCATCTTGATTCAATGTTTTATTCTGGATTAACTGGTAACTCAGATCCTTGGTATGGGAGCAGGCAGGGACCAATAGGATGGACAGATCAAGATTTGTTTGGACTTGATGTAGTCCAGCCATCTGCAATATTTGTTTCCCTGCTTTGGCCATTGCTTGGATATGTCAAAGCCATAAGGTAGTGAGTCCATGGGGATGACAAGCAGAGGGAGGTGGAGCATGGGGAGATCTGGGTAAACGTGCTCTGAACCAGTCGCTGTCCTCTGGGCAGCCCTGCAGCTGGGAAGAACAGCTCCAGCTCACCATTTCTCAGGATCAGTGTGGATACAGTGGCACTGGGCACTTAGCAGGGTGATGTGAGGTCACCAGCATCTGACCTCTAGAAGAGAGGAAGGGAGAAAGCAAGCACGGGACGGTACCAGGCAGCGCCCTGTCACGGCTTGTTCCTCAAGCCCCAGCAAGCTCCACACCCATTGTACTCCTCACTGTTTCCTCACCAACCTTGCGTGAGCAGCTTCCAGGGGATGGATCTGGGAAAACCCTGTCATTTACACCTCAGTGGCACATGGGGAAGCAGTAGCAATCTCCAAGGGAACAGGGTTACCCCAGCCCAGCTCCACCCAGCTGGTGAGGATGGATGACCTGCCAGCTCATCGCCAAAAGCACACTGAATTGTGGGGATGGACAGACAGACGAGTGGATGTCACACCTGTGGGAAGCTTGCTGCTGTTTGCTCTCTGTAGAGAAGATTTCTCTCTGGCTAGCTTACAAGACAGCCATCTGGCACATGCATAAAGAATACATGATGGCTGATCACTCTGAGGGCATTTATCTTCATGAATGAGGAGGAGAGGGTTATAGTGGCAAAGCCCCAAGGAGCTGGCCTGTCTCTCCTTGCGAGTGAAGATTAATGTGTTGTGAGATGTTGGCTAACATGTATCATGCACACAGAGTGTACCTTCCCCTCCAGCCCCCTCTCCTTCCCTCAGCTCTTCTCTCATGGACTAATAAAGCTTTGAATGATGACAGGTTACAAGCAATATGCTCCCTCTCCCCTCAAAATGTAGGGGAAACAAAGTGCTTGAAGTAGTTAAGGGGGACGTTATTATCCTATACTAACTTCTAACTGAAAAGAGGAGCAGTCTGTGGAAAGAATTTCACATCTCTATCTCTCTAGCATAAACTGGATGGAGAGTGTCTTCTCTTTCCAAATACATAGCCCAGAAATTAAGATCTTACATTTTTTTCTGTCACCCGATTAAAGGGCAAATTAAGGCACCACAGCTCACATTTGTACCTATACCAGCAGACTGACTCCCTTTAAAAGTTCAAGTACAGAGAAGAGTTTTCAACTCAAAACAAAGAGTTTTGAAGCTTCATGGTTACATTAAAGCCAATAAGAAACTGCATTTGATATTGGCCCTGCATATGTTATTGGCAAAATCACTGTATGAGAAGGACAGAAGAGCAAGAGGGAAAATTACAAGAAAAGACAATGAACTGGCAAATCTGAGCAGCTAGCTGCCTAATCTGTCCCTGGGATATATTTTGCCTGGAAAGCACAGGTTCAAATTCTTCAGAGGCTGATCTGTGCAAAGCAACTCAGTTTTGAAAGCATATATTTCACAGGTTAAATGAATTCTCTTTGTATTCAGCACAGCTCCAAGCTTACAGAGAGCTGTGC
>NW_026539634.1:0-5536 GCF_027791375.1 Indicator indicator | reverse complement strand
AAAGTCTCTCTCAACTAAACTTAGAGGCTCCCTCCCCAGGCAAAGGAATCAGCAGTACAGAATCACAGCATGGCAGGTATTGGAAGCAACCTCTGAACATCACCTAAGTCCAATCCCTGTAGAAAAGGTTGCACAGGAACACATCCAGTCAGGCCTTGAAAGTCTCTAGAGAAGGAGGTTCCACAACCTCTTTGTGCAGCCTCCTCCAGGGCTCCAGAACCCTCACAGCAAACTTTTTTCCTTCAGTTGAAGTGAAGCTGACAGTGTTTTATTTTGTGCTCATTGCTCCTTGTCCACCCACTGGGCATCACAAAAAGGAGCCCAGCCTCATCCTCATGACCTCTACCTTTTAGTTATTGATCAGCATTGGAAAGATGTCCTCACAGGCTGCTTTTCTCCAGACTAAGCAGCCCCAGGGCTCTGAGTTCCAGTCCCCTCCTCAGTACTTCCCTGTCTCACTTGAACTGGGGAGCCTGCAACTGGACACAGTACCCCAGGCATGGCCTCACCAGAGCAGAGCAGAAGCTTAGAAAACAAGGCATGGTGTTTCCTATGTTTGTCATCCAAAGTCTCCCAACATGAGTGAGATTCAGAGGAAAACTTGCTTCCTCTGAAAATTTAGGAGCTGTTGTGCACTCACCCTGCTTTATCAGAGAACCATAGAATCATCTTGATTGGAAGGGACTTTTAAGATGTCCAACCCTTCTCTAAGTCTACCAAGTTATCACTGCCCTGTCAGCAGCAGTGCAGCCCTCTCAGCAATGGACAGCCCAAAACTGGTTCTGTCCCTGTCTGGGCCCCCTCAGATACAAAGTCAGATTAAAACCTGTCAGAAATGTTGGCTCTGGATGATACTCACTGTGCAGCACAGTCCCTCCTCAGTGCCTCAGGCAGTCCTTATGGGAGCCTGGAGAGAAGGGGTTGGTACAGAAGGGCCTTGTAGCAGCCCCAAAATGCTGAGTTGAGGGCACATGCAGTTAAGGAACCACCCCAGCTCTCAGAATCAATGAATCACAGAATCATGAAAACACCTCTAAGATCATCAAGTCCAACCCTCACACCAGCACCACTATGGCCATGAACTCAAGTTACAGACTGATAACTCAAGAGGGGGAACAGAAATTATTTAGCATAAAAGGAATTTTTTAGCATCATAAAAGGAGGTATAACTAGGAGTAATGGGAGGAAATTAATAAAAGCAATGTAGCAGTAGAGGGAAAAAAGAAAGAAAAAAAGAAGAAAAAGAAAAACCTGACTGAGAGTTAATCAATAGAAAAACCTCCCCAGAGACAAAGAGTGACCTGCTGCTAGGCAATTTGAAAGTATCTGGACAAAATATTTAGAATTTAAAATCAACAAGGTTGGAAAAACCTCAGAGGTCATCAAGTCCAACCTGTCATCTAACACCTCCTGACAACTAAGCCATGGCTTCAAGTGCCACATTCAGTCTTTCCTCAAACACCTCCAGGGATGGTGACTCCACCACCTCCCTGGGCAGCACATTCCAATGGCCAATTGCTCTGTCTGAGAAGAACTTTCTCCTCACCTCCAGCCTAAACTTCCCCTGGTACAGCTTGAGGCTGTGTTTTGTTCTGTCACTGGTTGACTGGGACCACCCTGAGCTCCTTCTATGACAGGATGACCAAGTGTTGGGTGAGGGAAAGGCTGTGCATATTGTCCACCTACACTTCCAAAAAGCCTTGGACACCCTTTCCCCTGGAATTCTTGTGGACAACCTGGCTGCTCAAGGCTTGGATGAGCACAGGCTCTGCTGGATAAGGCTCTGCCTGGGTGAAAGGGCCCAAAGAGTGGTAGCCACCCCAGCTAGCAGCTGGTCACAAATGGTGTTCTCAGGGCTCAGGGTGGGCACCACTACTGTTTCACATCTTTGTTGATGACCTTGAGGAAGACACAGAGTGTGTCAGCAGTCACTTGGCAGATGACACCAAGGTTGGTGGAGTGTTGATCTGCACCAGGGCAGGGAGGCTCTACAGAGGGACTTGGAGAGATTGGATCCATGGCCAGTGTTAATGGGAGGAGCTTCAACAAGGCCAAGGGCCAGGGCCTGACCTTGGGGCACAATGACCCCAAGCAATGCTGCAGGCCTGGGGCAGTGTGGCTGGAAAGCTGCTGGCAGAAAGGGACCTGAGGGTTCTAATTGACAGGCAGCTGAAAAGGAGCAAGCAGTGTGCCCAGGGGGCCAAGAAAGCCAAAGGCAGCCTGGCTTGGATCAGCAATGCTGTGTCCAGCAGGAGCAGGGAGGGGACTGACCCCTTGAACTCGGCTCTGGTGAGACCACACCTTGAATATTGTGTTCAGTTTGGGGCACCTCAACCCAAGAGAGATGTGGAGGGGCTGGGGACAGTGCAAAGGAAGGCAAAGACAGTGTGAAGGGCCTGGAAAATAAGTCTTATGAAGAGCAACTGAAGGAGCTGGGGATGATTAGTTTGGAAAAGAGGAGGCTGAGGGGAGACCTCATTGCCCTCTACAACTACCTGAAAGGACCTGGTGGAGAGGTGGGTGATGGTCTCTTCTCACAGGGAATTAGTGACAGAACAAGAGGGAATGGCCTCAAGCTACAACTGAGTAGGTTTAGTCTGGACTGTAGGAAAAGATTTTCCCAGCAAGAGTGGTCAGGCATTGGAATGAGCTGCCCAGGGAGGTGGTGGAGTCACCAACCTTGAATGTGTTTGAAGATGGCTTGGATATGATGCTTGGGGACACAGTTTTGGGATGAACTTGGGAGAGCAGGGTTAATGGTCGGATTTGAGGATCCTAAGGGTCTTTTCCAACCTGGATGTTTCTGAGATTCTATGATTCATCCTCCCAAAGCAATTCCTGCTCCCCCATCACCCTTCTCCCCTCCACCACCACCATTTCTGCAGCCAGCCCAGAGCTAGGGGCAAGATCCTCACCCAGCCAAGACACCACACAGAGGAGCTGTGCCCAGCAAAGAGCTCAGCCAGCATCCATGGATGATATTAGAGTAGTCACCAACCCACTTCCTAACTAGCCAGGGGGGCCACCAGGCCCCCCCCCAGTTACATGGTGTGAACCCTAAGGACTCACCAGTGATGAGAGGAGGATCCTCAGCCCAGATGGGCTCAGCTTAGGTCTCCTGCCTTGCCTGTGGGCTTAAATAAGGGAGTGGGTGGTGAGGGCAAAGTGACCACACCTGGGGTGGGAGGAGACTCCAACAGGACCCAGGTGCTCTGGGATTGGAGTGGGAAAAGGTGAGGGTGTGGTGGAAAAGGGGCAGGTATGGTGGGAAAAGGGAGGTGGTGGTGCTGAAAGGAGGGGATCCTACAATAACTTGGTTTTCCATAAACCTTTCCTAATGCACAACTGCAGTTCATGGTTTGCTTTGCCTTCATGCAAAAAGCACACACCCTTCAATGCTCCATAAAGTAAAGCACAATTCAAGGCAGTCCCTTCAAGATTTGGTTCAGTTTTGGGCCCCTCAATATCCAAGAAGGATATTGATTTGCTTGAGTGTGTCCAGAGAAGGGCAAAGAATTCACACCAAAGATTTCAAAGCAAAGGCTTCAAAATAAAGGCTTCAAACCCAAGATTTCAAACCCAAGATTTCCAAGGGACATTAACTGACTCTGGTTGTGAATTTTCAGAGGTGATTGTATGTTGCTGTGACTTTGACATCCATGTCCAAGGCCTTTTCTGTCTGACTGAACAGCTGAAAATATTGGATCCAAACTAATAAACGAACAGTTTGAGTCATTGTGATGTAGCATTTTCTTCAGTGTGAATAATTTGGGTGGCCTGAATGTCAGCCAAGGCACAGTTACTAGGTAGATATGAGTGATCACTGAGACCAACAGAATGAATGTCAAGCTAAAGGGAAAGGAGTTGTGGAGTCTCCTGCTCTGGAGACTTTCAAGACCCATCTGGATGTGTTCCTGTGTGACCTGTGCTAGATTCTATGCTCCTGCTCTGGCAGGGGGGTTGGACTCCAAGATCTCCAGAGCTCCCTTCCACTCCCGAACAGCCTGGCATCCTGTGAACAACAAACCAATCCAATACTTTGCCTTTCTAAGTTTTCTCCCCCCTCTTTCTTCTCACGATGCTGGCAAAGTTCAAAGCTGTGCAATTGCAGCTCAGTGGCCAGGAGTTGGAACTTCCCTAGATTTGTCCATCAGAAAGCTGAGTTTTCTTGTTGACTTTCAGTGAATTTAGCAGGAGAGGACAGAAGGCTAACCTGGCCCTCTCTGTCTGTAGCAGTGCAGAATGGAGAGATGTGGACATTCCACTGGTCAGTCAGGACAGGGTGAGAGATCTCCTATACCATCTGAAGACAAACAAATCCATGGGCCCTGATGGGGTACATCCATGAGTCCTGAAAGAACTGGCTGATAGTGTTGCTGAACCTCTCTCCATTATCTTTGAAAAGTCATGGAGAAGAGGAGAGGTGTGTGATGACTGGAAGAAACTAAATGTCACTCCAATCTTCCAAAAAGGCAAGAAGGAGAACCCAGGCAACTATAGACCAGACAGCCTCACCTCCATCCCTGGAAAGATGATGGAGCAGCTCATCCTGAAGGTCATCTCTAACCACATGGAAGACAAGAAGGTTATCAGGAGTAGCCAACATGGATTTACCAAGGGGAGATCCTGTCTAACTAATCTGATAGCCTTCTATGTTATGACCAAGTGGGTAGATGAGGGCAGGGCAGTGGATGTCATCTACCTTGACTTCAGTAAAGCTTTTGATACTGGGTCCCATAACATCCTCATAGAAAAGCTCAGGAGATGTGGCATAGATGGTTGGTCCCTGAGGTGGCTTGCAAACTGGCTCCACAGCAGAGTTCAGAGGGTTCTCAGCAGTGGCACAGAGTCAGCTTGGTGGCCTGTGGCCAGTGGTGTCCCCCAGGGATCAGTACTGGGTCCAGTTTTGTTCAATATCTTTATCAATGACCTGGCTGAGGGCATTGAGAGTACCCTCAGCAAGTTCTGATGATACCAAACTGCGGGTGGCTGACACCTGCCAGGCTGTGCTGCCATCCAACCAGAGCTGGACAGGCTGAGAGCTGGGGGCAGGCATCAAGTTCAATAAGGACAAGTGCAGGGTCCAGCATTTGGGGAGGAACAACAGCAGGCACCAGGACAGGTTAGGAGCTGCCCTGCTGGAGAGCAGCTCCATGGAGAAAGACCTTGGAGTGCTGGTGGACAGCAAGTTCTGCATGGGACAGCAAAGTGCCCTTGTGGCCAAGAGAGCCAATGGCATCCTGGGGTGCAGCAAGAAAAGTGTGGCCAGCAGGGCTAGGGAGGTTCTGCTGCCCCTCTGCTCTGCCCTGCTGAGACCACAGCTGCAATCCTGTGTCCAGTTTGGAGCTCCCCAGTTCAAGAGAGACAGAGACCTGCTGGAGAGAGTCCAAGGGAGAGCCAGGAGGATGCTTAGGGGACTTGAGCATCTCCCCTGTGAAGAGAGACTGAGAGCCCTGGGGCTGTTTAGTCTGGAGAAGAGAAGGCTGAGAGGGGATCTGATCAATGTCTATCAATAGCTGAGGGGTGGGGGTCAAGT
>NW_026539633.1:0-5554 GCF_027791375.1 Indicator indicator | reverse complement strand
TGCATATTTATTCACCACTCTTCAGCCTGAGAAGATGTAAAAGGTGGAATTTTTTAGGGGTTGCTAGGGGGAGGAGAAGCTCAGCAGGAGCCAGCAGTGAGCACTTGCAGCCCAGAGAGCCAAGCAGAGCCTGGGCTGCAGCAAGAGAAATGTGGCCAGCAGGGTGAGGGAGGGGATTCTCCCCCTCTGCTCCACTCTGCTCAGACCACACCTGGAGCTCTGGGTCCACTTCTGGAGCTTCTGTTCCAGGAAGGCTCTGGAGGGGCTGGAAGGTGTCCAGGGAAGGGCCACGAGGATGAGCAGAGGGCTGGAGCTGCTCTGCTCTGGAGACAGCCTGAGAGAGTTGGGGTTGTGCAGGCTGGAGAGGAGAAGGCTCCCAGGAGACCTTCTTGTGGCCTTCCAGGATCTGAAGGGGGCTCCAAGAAAGCTGGGGAGGGACTTTTGAGGGTGTCAGGGAGTGACAGAACTGGGGGGGATGGAGCAAAACTAGAAATGGGTGGATTCAGATTGGATGTTAGGAAGAAATTCTTGTCCATGAGAGGGTGAGAGCCTGGCAGAGGTTGCCCAGGGAGGTGGTGGAAGCCTCATCCCTGGAGGTTTTTGCAGCCAGGCTGGATGTGGCTGTGAGCAACCTGCTGGAGTGTGAGGTGTCCCTGCCCATGGCAGGGGGGTTGGAACTGGCTGAGCCTTGAGCTCCCTTCCAACCCTGACATCTCTGTGATTCTCAGCACAAGCTCACTGCCCCTGGTTTAGCAGTCAGGGAATATATTGGAGATGTCTCCCTGGCTGCCCCTGCTCTCCATGGGGGATGGTAGATGTGCCAGGAGCATTACAGAGATCAGATGAGTTCCCTGACTGTTCCAAGAGGAAACTGGGGGAAGGATGGAGCTGGCCAGTGAGCTCACAAATGAACCCCAGAGGAGCTGTTGGATCCTTCAGTATCCAGCACCAGCTGCTTCTACAGGTAAGGTGGAGCCCCTGGGAGCTCCCCATGGCATGGGAGAAAGAATTCCTCATCCCTCCCTTTGGAGGTAATGGATGGGATGTACCCAAGGGGCAGTTAGTTACTCTCAGAGACCTTTGGATTCCAGGCCACTCTTAACTTTGGTAATGGTCTCAGCTCTTTCCAGCAGTGACCTGTGAAACCTCTGCAGGCATCATTCTAATGGAGTTTCTTTTACAGGACAGCAATGATGGTGACTGATAGGGACAAATGTGATCCCGCAGAGCAAGAAGGAGGTGGCAGAGCTCAGGACTGAGGCAAAGGCACTTTGAAAATCAATTCTGGAACTGAGCAGTGCAAGAAAAATCCTGCAAGTGTGTCTTGGTGCCTGGCTCTCTCCTTTCTGCCTGGCTTTTGTGCTGCAAAACTGATAGCAGTGGCCTCACAAAAATCACAGAGCTGCCTAGATTAGAGACCTCTAAGATCATGGAGCCCAAGCATCAGCCTAGCCCTAACAAGCCCTTGGCTACACCACATCCCTGAGCACTACATCTCCACCACTCTTCAGCACCTCCAGTGATGGGCACTGCACCACCTCCCTTGGCAAGCTGCTCCAGTGCCTGAGAACCCTTTCAGTGAAGAAATTCTTCTTATTGTTGCACCTGACCTTCCCTTGGTGCAACCTGAGGCCCTTTCCTCTTGTTCTGTCCCTTGTTCCTAGGGAGCAGAGCCCAAGCCCCAGCTGGCTGCAGCCTCCTCTCAGGGAGCTGCAGAGAGCAATGAGGTCTCCCCTCAGCCTCCTCTTCTCCACACTGCACACCCCCAGCTCCCTCAGCTGCTCCTCCCCAGCCCTCTTCTCCAGACCCTTCCCCAGCTTCCTTGCCCTTCTCTGGACCATGGGGCCATGGATTAAACCCCCTCACTGAAACCCCCTGTAAACAGCTTTCCTGCACAGGAAAGCCAAGCAGGCAGCTTCAGGCTGAGCTGTGGCTATGACCCAGCACAGCAAATTGCAAACACATCTCCCAGCCCTCACCTGCTGCTCTCAACAGCCACTGCAGAATGCTTTAGACTGGAAGGGACCTCAAAGCTCATCCAGTTCCAGCCCCCTGCCATGGGCAGGGACACCTCCCCCCAGCCCAGCTTGCTCAAGGCCTCATCCAGCCTGGCCTTGAACACCTCCAGGGAGGAGGCAGCCACAGCCTCCCTGGGCAACCTGTGCCAGTGTCTCACCACCCTCACTGCCAGCAATTTCTTCCTCATCTCCAGTCTCAATCTGCCCTCCTCAAGCTTCAATCCATTCCCTCTCCTCCTGGCACTCCCAGCCCTTGTCCGAAGTCCCTCCCCAGCTCTCTTGGAGCCCCTTCAGGTCCTGGAAGGCTGCTCTGAGGTCTCCCTGGAGGCTTCTCCTCTCCAGGCTGAACAGCCCCAACTCTCCCAGAAGGTGATCCTCCTCAGGGGAGGTTCTCCAGCCCTCTGATCACCTTCCTGGCCTCCTCTGGACCTGCTCCAGCAGTTCCATGTCCCTCTTGTGCTGGAGGCTCCACAACTGAACTCAGTGCTCCAGGTGGGCTCTCATGAGACCTTCCAGGTCTTCTCCAACCAAAATGATTCTGTGATTCTGGGACTCTCTGATCATCACAGGCTTAGTGAAAATGTCAAGCTCTTGGCCTCTGGAGTTTCTGACAGCTCCTGCTGCAGAGGCTGCACCCCCCTCTGCTGGAGGGAAGCTCAGTGCTTGGTGGGGAAGGAGCCTTCGGTTGCCAGGGGAAGACAGAAGCCGTGCTCCTTCCTCAGCAAGGGCTTTCCCCCTGCCACTGCCAGCTGAGAGGCTTGGGCTGAGGAGGAGGATGTGGTGTCCTGTACCTGGGCAGTGTGGTTCAACAACTGTGTTTTGCTGGCACGGGTTTCTTACTCTTCACAGGATTTCCAGGTCCTCAGTGCCTCTGGGCAGGTTGGGAGCTGCAGCAATTTCATCTCAGTGAGCACTTGCAGCCCAGAGAGCCAAGCAGAGTCTGGGCTGCTGCAGCAAGAGAAGTGTGGCCAGCAGGGCCAGGGAGGGGATTCTCTCCCTCTGCTCCACTCTGCTCAGACCCCACCTGCAGCTCTGTGTCCAGGTCTGGAGCCTCTGTTCCAGGAAGGGGCTGGAGGGGCTGGAAGGTGTCCAGAGAAGGGCCATGAGGATGAGCAGAGGGCTGGAGCTGCTCTGCTCTGGAGCCAGCCTGAGAGAGTTGGGGTTGTGCAGGCTGGAGAGGAGAAGGCTCCCAGGAGACCTTCTGGTGGCCTTCCAGGATCTGAAGGGGGCTCCAAGAAAGCTGGGGAGGGACTTTGGAGGGTGTGAGGGAGTGATAGGAGTGGGGGGGATGGAGCAAAAGTAGAAGTGGGGAGATTCAGATTGGATGTGAGGAAGAAGTTGTTCCCCATGAGGGTGGTGAGAGGCTGGCAGAGGTTGCCCAGGGAGGTGGTGGAAGCCTCATCCCTGGAGGTTTTTGCAGCCAGGCTGGATGTGGCTGTGAGCAACCTGCTGTGGTGTGAGGTGTCCCTGCCCATGGCAGGGGGGTTGGAGCTGGATGAGCCTTGGTGTCAGATAGTGTGTGTGCCTCTTCCTCAATGACACAGAGAGGGAGACTGAGGCACCCTCAGCAGGTGTGCAGATGGCACCAGGCTGAGTGGTGTGCTTGGTAAGGCTGAAGGATGGGATGGGAGCCATCCAGAGGCACCTGGGCAGGCTGCAGAGCTGGGCTGAGGAGAACCTCAGGAGGTTCAAGAAGGCCAAGAGCAAGGTCCTGCACCTAGGTCAGGGCAACCCTTGGTCCCAGTGCAGGCTGGGGGTGAGGAGATTGAGAGCAGCCCTGCAGAGAAGGACTTGGGGGTGCTGGGGGGTGGGGGAGAAGCTGGAGAGGAGCCAGCAATGGGCACTGGCAGCACAGAAGGCCAAGGGCAGCCTGGGCTGCAGCCAAAGCAGTGTGGGCAGAGCTGGAGAGAGGATCCTGCCCCTCTGCTCTGCTCTGGGGAGACCTCACCTGCAGGGCTGTGTCCAGCTCTGGGGCCCCCAACACAAGAGAGACCTGGAGCTGCTGGAGAGGGTCCAGAGGAGACACCAAAGATGCTGAGAGGGCTGGAGAAGCTCTGCTGTGGGGACAGGCTGGGAGAGTTGGGGCTGTTGAGCCTGCAGAGGAGAAGGCTGCAGGGAGAGCTCAGAGCTGCATTTCAATGTCTGCAGGGGAGCTGCAGGCAGGCTGGGGAGGGACTGTTGAGAAGGGCTTGGAGTGCTAGGCCCAGGGGCAGGGCTTTGAAAGTGGAGCAGGGCAGCTTGAGGTTGGAGCTGAGGAGGAAGTTGTGCCCAAGGAGAGTGGTGAGACACTGGCACAGGCTGCCCAGGGCTGTGCTTGAGGCCCCAGCCCTGGAGCCATCCAAGCTCAGCCTGGCTGTGTCCCTCTGCAGCCTGCTCTAGCTGGAGGTGTCCCTGCTGAGTGCAGGGGGGTTGGGCAAGATGCCCTTGGAGGCTCCCTCCCAACCCAGAGCAGGCTGTGACTGTGCTGCACTAAACCCCTCACTCAGAGTGCCTTTTAACCCCTCTTGGCCTTGCTGGTGTTGGAAACTCACCTGGCAGTCACTGTCTTACCTTGGCCCATCTGCAAACTGGGCTGGACTTTGTGTTTTTCTTTGCATCCCTTTGGATCATCTTGAGCAGCGTGAGGGCTGGGGAGCTGAGAGCAGTGTGTGACTAATTGCCAATGAATCAGCTGTGTGTGCAGGGCCAGGCTGTGAATTACAAGAGCCCTCCACCAGCCCGGCTCTGCTTTGCTTGCTCTGTATTAGTGAGGGGAAATTGCTGTGTTCAAACAAATCAAGACGGAAAAGCAGGGTGAGAGGAAAACAGTAATCATGGAGGAGCTGGGGGAAAAAAAACTGCCTGACTAAGTGCAGGATCAACCTGATCCAGTCTGAAGGTACAGAGAGCTGCAGCAGGGACTCCCAGAGCTGAGGTACTCAAGAATTCTGCACATGTTCATGCATTCATGGAATGGGTTGTGTTGGGAGGGACCTCAAAGCTCATCCAGTTCCAAACCCACCCCTGCCATGGGCAGGGACACCTCCCCCCAGCACAGCTTGCTCAAGGCCTCATCCAGCCTGGCCTTGAACACCTCCAGGGAGGAGGCAGCCACAGCCTCCCTGGGCAACCTGTGCCAGTGTCTCCCCACCCTCACTGCCAACAATTTCTTCCTCATCTCCAGTCTCAATCTGCCCTCCTCAAGCTTCAATCCATTCCCTCTCCTCCTGGCACTCCCAGCCCTTGTCCAAAGTCCCTCCCCAGCTCTCCTTGAGCCCCTTCAGGTCCTGGAAGGCTGCTCTAAGGTCTCCCTGGAGCCTTCTCTTCTCTAGGCTGAGCAGCCCCAACTCTCCCTTTCTGTTCTCACAGTGAAGGTGCTCATGTATTTCCTGAATAACTTCTTAAGCTAAGATCATTTGGTTTGGTTTGGTGTGGTTTTTGGTTTTGCTAAAATAGTCTTTCACAGTGCTTGGAGTTCTTGGATAACAGCTTAGAAGATGTTAGGGGTTGGAAGGGACCTCTGGAGATCTTCCAGTCCAAGCCCCCTGCCAGAGCAG
>NW_026539632.1:0-5570 GCF_027791375.1 Indicator indicator | reverse complement strand
ATACAGCTTTTCATTTGCTTCCAGACTGGGCTAGCCTGGTTATTGTTGGTGGGGGGGGGAATTTCAGCTCACACCGACACACTTTTTATTTTTGGCGCCCAACGTGGGGCTCGATAGTTGTTTGATTTATTTCTGCTCAGATTAGGAAGCAAAATGAAGCTGTTTTGGATTTTGAGTAATTTTATTTCCTCTGTTATCAGTGTGATTGTCTACAGATGGGCTGTTTCCTGCATGATAGACAAGATTGTGAGATATGTGGCATATAAGTCATTTTTTTGGGTTAAGAACAAGTTACTGAATGTTGGTAAATTCTGTTATGGTCTTATTGGGCTAAGAAGCTATGGTAACTCAACTATGGATCTGCTAGCAGACACATATGAGTTTGTTACTCCTCTTACAACTACAGAGGGTCTTTGTAACCAGTGGTACCCTAGGTATCTTGTACTAGCCTTAATCTTAAATTTGTTGCTTCTTGGAATAATCATATGGCTACTGATAGCACTGTATCAAGAAAGACATAAGGCTACTTGCTCTTCCAACTCTGCTGTGAATGTGAAAACCAAGCCAGTAAATTTGGTGGCCACTGTAACCAGAAAGCGTAAAGGAGATGCAGATGCTGCAGGAGATGGTGCAGATGGAGATGAGGGTCCTTCTACTCAGGGTCCCTCTGTTAAGAAAGATCCTTCTGATGAGGAAGAGAGGGTTAGCCTTAAAACTCTGGTAGACCTCTTGAGACCCCACATGGGTGATGGAGATGTAGGTCAGGATGTAGACCCTAGTAGATTAGCAACTGCTGGTAGTGCCTCTGAACTCAAAGAAATTCAACGGAGGATTAAAATAGGATTATGGGGACAGCGACCTCAGGATGATGATGATGATGATGATGATGAGGATGACATACAGTCAGCCAATGCACCCAGACAGGAAATTAGACATGTGAGGAAGGATTACATCAGAGGAGATAATGAGCCAGTCCTGTCTTGGCTAGCCAGGTGTTTTGATATGGGAGCCCCAGCATTGGTGGTAGGCGACAAGTCGGCCTCTCAGTTGGGGATGCTCTCAAAGGATACAGGCATAGACAGGCATCTAGGCAAGTGCATTGGTAAAGTTTCTCTGTGGGCACGCCTCCTACTGGCAGTCTCGCTGAGGTACCCCAGCAGAGATGATTTACCATGGAACCCTAAGCCTTGGACCACAATAGCTGAGGGAATCAAGCGTCTGAGAGAATTTGCTGTGAGAGAAGTAATGTATGGAGATCATAAGACTCTGAATCCTGATGAAATTCCTGTTGGAACAGGCCTTGCCAAAAAGCTCATTAAGCTTGCTCCTCCTAATTATGCTACTATTCTGGCAAGCAGGATTGTGGCAAGAAATTATGGTGGAGCACCTCCCACTGTTGGCCATTTCACTGACCAAATGAGGCAATTGGAGGATAGTCTTGCACGTACTTCTTTGGTTTCAGCCATTGAAACTTTGTCTGGAGAAATGAAGAATTGCATGAAAGAGCTGAAGGAGGAACTTAAAACCTCCATATCCAACTTGATGAAGGGGGATGATTCTAATTCCTCTTCCTCCAGATGGATACAAGTTTCAGCTGTCAGAAACAGACGTGCTCCAAGAAGGCCATTCCAGAATAGGTCAAACCAAAACAGACAGCAGAGGCAATCACGTGGCAGTATCTGGATAACTCTGCGTGATCAGTTTGGTGAGAACATGAACAGATGGGATGGTCAACCAACTTCTGATCTTTTCAAGAGGTTACGGGAGCTGCAGAGGGGCAGATCCCGAGGTAGCAATACCAGGAGGGTAGCTGTCGCTTCCTCAGTTTCCCAGCACAACTCTGATAGCTCCAACAGTGATCCTAATTCTGGTGCTGGACATTGTGCCAGCTGTACATGTGGAGGTAATCCCCACCATTAGGGGTGCCCTACCTTCCGCCAGGGGGAGGTAAGGGATAATGGAGATAACAGAATCTATTGGGATGTGTACATCCAGTGGCCTGGCACTTCAAAATTTCAGAAGTACAGGGCCTTGGTTGACACAGGAGCTCAGTGCACCATAATACCATCAAATTATCAAGGGGGAGAATCTATAACTATTCAGGGAGTCACTGGTGGATCTCAAGAGTTGTTTAAGATAGAAGTCGATATAAGTTTAACTGGGAAGCAGTGGAAGAAACACACTATTGTAACAGGTCCTAATGCACCTTGTATTTTGGGAATTGACTTTCTGAGAGAAGGGCGTTTTAAAGACCCTAAGGGTTACAAATGGGCTTTTGGAATAGCAACTGTAGAAATTGATGGAGGGAAATTGAAGTTGTCCATTAGACCTGAGCTTTCAGATGAATCTGCAGGTGTGGGACAACATGAGATAGAGGATGTAAAGCTGCCGGTTGCTTCTCAAACTGTGCATCACAGACAATACAGAACCAACCGTGACTCTTTGGTGCCCATTCAAAACTTGATTCGTCAGTTGGACAGTCAGAAGGTCATCAGCAAAACTCATTCACCTTTCAACAGTCCAATCTGGCCTGTGCGAAAGCAGAATGGAGAGTGGCGTCTGACAGTTGATTTCTGTGCCTTGAATGAAGTAACTCCACCCATGAGTGCAGCTGTACCAGACATGATGGAACTCCAATATGAGCTGGAATCCAAGCAGGCCAAATGGTATGCTACCATAGACATTGCTAATGCTTTCTTCTCTATTCCCATAGCAGAGGAATGCAGGCCTCAGTTTGCTTTCACCTGGAGAGGCATTCAGTACACATTCAATCGTTTGCCCCAGGGGTGGATTCACAGTTCAACCATCTGCCATGCAGTGATCCATGATGCTTTGGAGAAAGGTGGAGCTCCAGAACACATTCAGTTCATCGATGACATCATCATCTGGGGTGAGACTGCTGAAGAAGTCTTCGAGAAAGGTAATAAAATCCTTGACATTCTCTTGCAAGCTGGTTTCGCTATCAAGCGAGACAAGGTGAAAGGACCTGCCAGAGAAATCCAGTTTCTGGGAGTGCGGTGGCAAGATGGTCGCCGTCACATCCCAATGGATGTGATAAACAGAGTCTCCACCATGGCAAATCCCATGAACAAGAAAGAAACTCTGCGTTTCTTAGGCATAGTGGGATTTTGGAGACTGCACATTCCTGGATACAGTCAGATTGTGAAACCTCTATATGATGTGACTCGAAAGAGAAACAGTTTCCAATGGGGTCCTGAGCAACAAGCAGCCTTTGACCAGATCAAGCGAGAGGTAGTCCAAGCGATGGGTCTGGGACCTGTCCGAACTGGTCCAGACATTAAGAACATTCTGTACACGGCCGCAAGTGACAATGGTCCAACCTGGTGCTTATGGCAAAGAGCTCCAGGGGAGACACGAGGACGTCCTCTTGGTTTCTGGGGTCGTGGCTACAGAGGCTCAGAGGCAAACTACACTCCAACAGAGAAAGAGATTTTAGCTGCTTATGAAGGAGTGAAAGCTGCTTCTGAAGTGATCGGAACTGAGTCACAACTTCTTCTAGCTCCTAGATTGCCAGTTCTGAATTGGATGTTCAAAGGCAAAGGTTCTTCACCACATCATGCAACAGATGCTACCTGGTCTAAGTGGATGGCTCTGATAACACAGAGAGCTCGAATGGGAAATCTCGAAAGGCCTGGTTTGGTGGAGGTGATCACAAACTGGCCAGAAGGCACAAGCTGTGCTAAACCTCCAGAGGAGAGAGTAGCTCGTGCTGAGGAAGCTCCTCCTTACAGTGATCTGTCTGATGATGAAAAGAGATATGCTTTGTTCACAGACGGTTCCTGTCGTCTTGTTGGGAACAAGCGGAGATGGAAATCTGCAGTGTGGAGTCCAACGCGCAGAGTTGCAGAAGCGAGAGATGGAGAAGGAGAATCCAGTCAATTCGCAGAGGTAAAAGCTGTCCAGCTAGCTCTTAACGTAGCTGAACGTGAGAGATGGCCAAAGCTTTATCTCTACACCGACTCATGGATTGTAGCCAATGCCTTGTGGGGTTGGCTGAAAGACTGGAAGAAGAATGGCTGGCAGAGGAAAGGAAAGCCAATCTGGGCTGCAGATCTGTGGCAAGGCATTGCTGCTCGCATTGAGAGAATCCTAGTGAAGGTGAGACACATTGATGCTCACACTCCTAAGGGCAAAACTACTGAGGAAAAACTATCAGGCAGATCTAGCTGCAAGAGTTTCCCGAGTGGACACAAACTCTGATCTTGACTGGAAACACCGAGGTGAGCTGTTCTTAGCTCGGTGGGCCCATGACTTGTCAGGACATCAAGGCAGAGATGTAACCTACTGATGGGCTTGTGACAGATCCATTGACATTTCCATGGATGCTATCACACAAGTCATCCATGACTGTGACATTTGTGCTGCTATTAAGCAGGCAAAGCGGATCAAGCCCTTGTGGTACGGTGACCGATGGTCCAAGTACAAGTATGGTGAAGCCTGGCAGATTGACTACATCACTCTACCTCGTTCTCGATCTGGTAAGCAGTATGTGCTGACTATGGTAGAGGCGAGCACTGGATGGCTGGAAACTTATGCAGTTCCTCATGCAACTGCACGTAACACCGTTCTTGGCCTGGAGAGACAAATCCTGTGGAGACACGGAACTCCAGAGAGGATTGAGTCGGACAACGGAACTCATTTCAAGAATAATCTTGTAAAAAACTGGGCCAAAGAGCACGGCATCGAGTGGATATTCCACATTCCCTACTATGCCCCAGCTGCAGGGAAGATCGAACGCTACAACGGTTTGCTGAAAACCACTCTCAAAGCCATGGGGGGCGGATCTTTGAAAAACTGGGAGAAACATTTAGCACAAGCAACCTGGTTGGTGAATAGTAGAGGTTCAGTGAATCGAGCTGGACCTGCCCAATCAGATTTGTTGTGAAAGGAAGAAGGTGATAGAGTTCCTGTTATCAGAGAAAAGAATCTGTTAGGCAAAACTGTTTGGGTATTTTCTCCTTCAGGAGAGGCCAAACCTGTCCGAGGGGTGGTTTCTGCTGAAGGTCCTGGTCACACCTATTGGGTGATGCAAGAAAATGGTGAAATTCAGTGTATTCCACAAAGAAATCTAACTTTGGCTGAGAGAGGTTAAATTCAGAGTGTTGCGCAGATACAGCATCGCGCCCAAGAGGAGAGTTCATGAGATCTACGGTGCACGAACCCGGAGAGCCCTGAGTCACCTGAGAGTCCCTGTTCCTTTCTTCGCTCCATCTGCGAGGAAACAAGCTGTTTCCTGTTTTTCCTGTGATTTGACTCTTTTGAATCATCTACATCTGAAATAGCCGGAATGGACTATGGTCTTTATTCACCTATTGTTGTAGATATTATTTTAGATTAGATAAATGATAGTAGCAGCCAATGGAATTGTTTAGAAGGGGTGGACTGTGATGGTTTGAAACTGTCTTTTTAATTTTTCCTTGCAAAGTTCAAAACAGAGAAAGTGAAAGAATGTAAATAAGTCACTATTGGGTGTAAGAAAGCAAAATAACGATTGTTCTAAACACTTCCATTGGATAGATAGAAATGTTTAAGAACTATTACCCAAAACA
>NW_026539631.1:0-5581 GCF_027791375.1 Indicator indicator | reverse complement strand
TTTGTATATTTGTACATATTCATTGCATTTCACTGTAGATTTTAGACTCTGCTTGTAAATACAGCTTTTCATTTGCTTCCAGACTGAGCTAGCCTGGTTATTGTTGGTGGGGGGGGAATTTCAGCTCACACCGACACACTTTTTATTTTTGGCGCTCCAACTCGGGGCTCGATTGCTTGTGATTTATTTCTGCTCAGATTAGGAAGCAAAATGAAGCTGTTTTGGATTTTGAGTAATTTTATTTCATCTATTATCGGTGTGATTGTTTACAGATGGGCTGTTTCCTGCATGATAGACAAGATTGTGAGATATGTGGCATATAAGTCATTTCTTTGGGTTAAGAACAAGTTACTGAATGTTGGTGAATTCTGTTGTGGTCTTATTGGGCTAAGAAGCTATGGTAACTCAACTATGGATCTGCTAGCAGACACATATGAGTTTGTTACTCCTCTTACAACTACAGAGGGTCCTTGGAACCAGTGGTACCCTAGATATCTTGTACTAGCCTTAATCTTAATTTTGTTGCTTCTTGGAATAATCATATGGCTACTGATAGCACTGTATCAAGAAAGACATAAGGCTACTTGCTCTTCCAACTCTGCTGTGAATGTGAAAACCAAGCCAGTAAATTTGGTGGCCACTGTAACCAGAAAGCGTAAAGGAGCTGCAGGAGGAGATGCAGATGCTGCAGGAGATGGTGCAGATGGAGATGAGGGTCCTTCTACTCAGGGTCCCTCTGTTAAGAAAGATCCTTCTGATGAGGAAGAGAGGGTTAGCCTTAAAACTCTGGTAGACCTCTTGAGACCCCACATGGATGATGGAGATGTAGGTCAGGATGTAGACCCTAGTAGATTAGCAACTGCTGGTAGTGCCTCTGAACTCAAAGAAATTCAACGGAGGATTAAAATAGGATTATGGGGACAGCGACCTCAGGATGATGATGATGATGATGATGATGAGGATGACATACAGTCAGCTAATGCACCCAGACAGGAAATTAGACATGTGAGGAAGGATTATATCAGAGGAGATAATGAGCCAGTCCTGTCTTGGCTAGCCAGGTGTTTTGATATGGGAGCCCCAGCATTGGTGGTAGGTGACAAGTCGGCCTCTCAGTTGGGGATGCTCTCAAAGGATACAGGCATAGACAGGCACCTAGGCAAGTGCATTGGTAAGGTTTCTCTGTGGGCACGCCTCCTACTGGCAGTCTCGCTGAGGTACCCCAGCAGAGATGATTTACCATGGAACCCTAAGCCTTGGACCACAATAGCTGAGGGAATCAAGCGTCTGAGAGAATTTGCTGTGAGAGAAATAATGTATGGAGATCATAAGACTCTGAATCCTGATGAAATTCCTGTTGGAACAGGCCTTGCCAAAAAGCTCATTAAGCTTGCTCCTCCTAATTATGCTACTATTCTGGCAAGCAGGATTGTGGCAAGAAATTATGGTGGAGTGCCTCCCACTGTTGGCCATTTCACTGACCAAATGAGGCAATTGGAGGATAGTCTTGCACGTACTTCTTTGGTTTCAGCCATTGAAACTCTGTCTGGAAAGATGGAGAATTGCATGAAAGAGCTGAAGGAGGAACTTAAAACCTCCATATCCAACTTGATGAAGGGGGATGATTCTGATTCCTCTTCCTCCAGATGGATACAAGTTTCAGCTGTTAGAAACAGACGTGCTCCAAGAAGGCCATTCCAGAATAGGTCAAACAAAAACAGACAGCAGAGGCAATCACGTGGCAGTATCTGGATAACTCTGCGTGATCAGTTTGGTGAGAACATGAACAGATGGGATGGTCAACCAACTTCTGATCTTTTCAAGATGTTACGGGAGCTGCAGAGGGGCAGATCCCGAGGTAGCAATACCAGGAGGGTAGCTGTCGCTTCCTCAGTTTCCCAGAACAACTCTGATAGCTCCAACAGTGATCCTAATTCTGGTGCTGGACATTGTGCCGGCTGTACATGTGGAGGTAATCCCCACCTTTAGGGGTGCCCTGCCTTCCGCCAGGGGGAGGTAAGGGATAATGGAGATAACAGAATCTATTGGGATGTGTACATCCAGTGGCCTGGCACTTCAGAATTTCAGAAGTACAGGGCCTTGGTTGACACAGGAGCTCAGTGCACCATAATACCATCAAATTATCAAGGGGGAGAATCTATAACTATTCAGGGAGTCACTGGTGGATCTCAAGAGTTGTTTAAGATAGAAGTTGATATAAGTTTAACTGGGAAGCAGTGGAAGAAACATACTATTGTAACAGGTCCTAATGCACCTTGTATTTTGGGAATTGACTTTCTGAGAGAAGGGCGTTTTAAAGACCCTAAGGGTTACAAATGGGCTTTTGGAATAGCAACTGTAGAAATTGATGGAGGAAAATTGAAGTTGTCCATTAGACCTGAGCTTTCAGATGAATCTGCAGTTGTGGGACAACATGAGATAGAGGATGTAAAGCTGCCGGTTGCTTCTCAAACTGTGCATCACAGACAATACAGAATCAACTGTGACTCTTTGGTGCCCATCCAAAACTTGATTCGTCAGTTGGAGAGTCAGAAGGTCATCAGCAAAACTCATTGACCTTTCAACAGTCCAATCTGGCCTGTGCGAAAGCAGAATGGAGAGTGGCGTCTGACAGTTGATTTCCGTGCCTTGAACGAAGTAACTCCACCCATGAGTGCAGCTGTACCAGACATGATGGAACTCCAATATGAGCTGGAATCCAAGCAGGCCAAATGGTATGCTACCATAGACATTGCTAATGCTTTCTTCTCTATTCCCATAGCAGAGGAATGCAGGCCTCAGTTTGCTTTCACCTGGAGAGGCATTCAGTACACATTCAATCATTTGCCCCAGGGATGGATTCACAGTTCAACCATCTGCCATGCAGTGATCCGTGATGCTTTGGAGAAAGGTGGAGCTCCAGAACACATTCAGTTCATCGATGACATCATCGTCTGGGGTGAGACTGCTGAAGAAGTCTTCGAGAAAGGTAACAAAATCATTGACATTCTCTTGCAAGCCGGTTTCGCTATCAAGCGAGACAAGGTGAAAGGACCTGCCAGAGAAATCCAGTTTCTGGGAGTGCGGTGGCAAGATGGTCGCCGTCACATCCCAATGGATGTGATAAACAGAGTCTCCACCATGGCAAATCCCATCAACAAGAAAGAAACTCTGCGTTTCTTAGGCATAGTGGGATTTTGGAGACTGCACATTCCTGGATACAGTCAGATTGTGAAACCTCTATATGATGTGACTCGAAAGAGAAACAGTTTCCAGTGGGGTCCTGAGCAACAAGCAGCCTTTGACCAGATCAAGCGAGAGGTAGTCCAAGCGATGGGTCTGGGACCTGTCCGAACTGGTCCAGACATTAAGAACATTCTGTACACGGCCGCAAGTGACAATGGTCCAACCTGGTGCTTATGGCAAAGAGCTCCAGGGGAGACATGAGGACGTCCTCTTGGTTTCTGGGGTCGTGGCTACAGAGGCTCAGAGGCAAACTACACTCCAACAGAGAAAGAGATTTTAGCTGCTTATGAAGGAGTGAAAGCTGCTTCTGAAGTGATCGGAACTGAGTCACAACTTCTTCTAGCTCCTAGATTGCCAGTTCTGAATTGGATGTTCAAAGGCAAAGGTTCTTCACCACATCATGCAACAGATGCTACCTGGTCTAAGTGGATGGCTCTGATAACACAGAGAGCTCGAATGGGAAATCTCGAAAGGCCTGGTTTGGTGGAGGTGATCACAAACTGGCCAGAAGGCACAAGCTGTGCTAAACCTCCAGAGGAGAGAGTAGCTCGTGCTGAGGAAGCTCCTCCTTACAGTGATCTGTCTGATGATGAAAAGAGATATGCTTTGTTCACAGACGGTTCCTGTCGTCTTGTTGGGAACAAGCGGAGATGGAAATCTGCAGTGTGGAGTCCAACGCGCAGAGTTGCAGAAGCGAGAGATGGAGAAAGAGAATCCAGTCAATTCGCAGAGGTAAAAGCTGTCCAGCTAGCTCTTAACGTAGCTGAACGTGAGAGATGGCCAAAGCTTTATCTCTACACCGACTCGTGGATGGTAGCCAATGCCTTGTGGGGTTGGCTGAAAGACTGGAAGAAGAATGGCTGGCAGAGAAAAGGAAAGCCAATCTGGGCTGCAGATCTGTGGCAAGACATTGCTGCTCGCATTGAGAGAATCCCAGTGAAAGTGAGACACATCGATGCTCACATTCCTAAGAGCAAAGCTACTGAAGAACAACAACACAACCATCAGGCAGATCTAGCTGCAAGAGTTTCCCAGGTGGACACAAACTCTGATCCTGATCCTGATCTTGACTGGAAACACCGAGGTGAGCTGTTCTTAGCTCGGTGGGCCCATGACTCGTCAGGACATCAAGGCAGAGATGCAACCTACCGATGGGCTCGTGACAGATCCATTGATATTTCCATGGATGCTATCACACAAGTCATCCATGACTATGACATCTGTGCTGCTATTAAGCAGGCAAAGCGGATCAAGCCCTTGTGGTACGGTGACCGATGGTCCAAGTACAAGTATGGTGAAGCCTGGCAGATTGACTACATCACTCTGCCTCGTTCTCGATCTGGTAAGCAGTATGTGCTGACTATGGTAGAGGCAAGCACTGGATGGCTGGAAACTTATCCAGTTCCTCATGCAACTGCACGTAACACCATTCTTCGTCTGGAGAGACAAATCCTGTGGAGACACGGAACTCCAGAGAGGATTGAGTCGGACAATGGAACTCACTTCAAGAACAATCTTGTAAAAAACTGGGCCAAAGAGCACGGCATTGAGTGGATATTCCACATTCCCTACTATGCACCAGCTGCAGGGAAGATCGAACGCTACAACGGTTTGCTGAAAACCACTCTCAAAGCCATGGGGGGTGGATCTTTGAAAAACTGGGAGAAACATTTAGCACAAGCAACCTGGTTGGTGAATAGTAGAGGTTCAGTGAATCGAGCTGGACCTGCCCAATCAGATTTGTTGCGAAAGGAAGAAGGTGATAGAGTTCCTGTTATCAGAGAAAAGAATCTGTTAGGCAAAACTGTTTGGGTATTTTCTCCTTCAGGAGAGGCCAAACCTGTCCGAGGGGTGGTTTCTGCTGAAGGTCCTGGTCACACCTATTGGGTGATGCAAGAAAATGGTGAAATTCAGTGCATTCCACAAAGAAATCTAACTTTGGCTGAGAGAGGTTAAATTCAGAGTGTTGCGCAGATACAGCATCGTGCCCAAGAGGAGAGTTCATGAGATCTACGGTGCACGAACCCTGAGAGCCCTGAGTCACCTGAGAGTCCCTGTTCCTTCCTTCGCTCCATCTGCGAGGAAACAAGCTGTTTGCTGTTTTTCCTGTGATTTGACTCTTTTGAATCATCTACATCTGAGATAGCCGGAATGGACTATGGTCTTTATTCACCTATTGTTGTAGATATTATTTTAGATTAGATAAATGATAGTAGCAGCCAATGGAATTGTTTAGAAGGGGTGGACTGTGGTGGTTTGAAACTGTCTTTTTAATTTTTCCTTGCAAAGTTCAGAACAGAGAAAGTGAAAGAATGTAAATAAGTCACTATTGGGT
>NW_026539630.1:0-5591 GCF_027791375.1 Indicator indicator | reverse complement strand
CCCTCCACTACCCCTGTGTGGTGAATGGTGCCTGTGCCCAAGGCTACATCCTTAAAGTGGTGGGACATGGCCTACGTGTTCAGCTGGAACCCCCTCTCCCCTCTGGAGTGGGGGGAAGGCTGGGCGCCACTTTGTCTGAGCAGACAATTTCCTGAGCCATTCGGGACAATGGCACTCGGGTGACATGCCCATGCTGGCTTTGGTCACAGGTTATGTTCACATTATATTTGGTGAAACACCAGTTCATTGGTCAATTGCTCTGTTTAACAAGGATGCACACTGGACCAGTGTCCGTGTGTCAGATGTTAAATAGGGCTTGTTTTGGTAAACTCGTGTTCCGTGCCCGGTATCCGTGTTCGGTGCTCCGTGTAAATACCCGCGCCTGTTCCCGTGTTTGCCTCGTGCCTTCTGCCGCCGAGAGATCCGCCTTGCCCGGGACTCGGACCGGCAGCGTTCGAGCGCATTGCCGCAAGGCGCCGCTTCTGCCCAAAGGACCGGCACCCTCCCCAGCCGATCTCCGTAAGATCGCGGAAAGGGTCGCTCCAGCTTCGCAGAGGAGCCGCTTTTGGCCGTATCCTGCGGCCGCAGCGACAAGGGTTTTCCCCTGGAGCGGCAAGCTTGTTTACACAGCGCACCCTGCGAACTGACTTGCAAAGCCTCCGGTATTCAGCGGTAATCTTCCAGGACCCTTTCTTCCGAGAGAAGCCGCTACCACGCGGCACGGCACCACGCGGTCGGCGCCACTTGTATCACGTTATTACGATACATCCGTGCTACGAATTCCGGGAATATAAACAGTATCAAGAAAAGAACCTCGAGAACTTTCTTCAGGTAGTGAGTAAACCGAACATTTCTTCATAGAGTTTCTGTGGCGGTTTGTGCAAACTGCCTGTTTGTGGGCTTGCCGATTCCCGACAAGCACTCACACCCCCCCGCCTCACGGCAATTTAGTTTCACTTTCTAAACAGAGAGATTTCCTCAAACTATTCAAAGTGTCTGTATATATACATTCTGCAGAATTGATTCTTTCCGACTGAGTACCAGAACCTGTAAATACCAATTGGGTATCACCTGTAATATAGTGTTAATAAATATTTATTAAACCTTTATAAATATCTGCGCAGCTTACCCTCAGCTGATGCTTCCTCTGCTGGCTCTACCCCACCAGTCCCACTCTGTCCTGTTCCTGTCACCACCTCCTGTGCCACCACCCTGTCATCCACCCTGCCATTGGTAGCCACCTCCAGCTCCTGCCCCATCTCCTGCTCTGCCAGCTCGGGCTCTCCTGCTGGTCCCTTGGCCACAGCCCCTGCCCCTGCCTGGCCACCCACCACAACAACAGCCACCAGCCCTGCCTTGCTCACACACAGCCCCGGGACAGGCAGCCACGCTCCATCCACCACCCCCTCTCCAGGAGGCCTCTCCTTCCCTCTCTCCACGGCACAATCCAGAGACCCCTCCATCCCAGCTGCCAGCTCCCCTGGACCTGCTGCTCCACCTGTGACGTCCTCTCCAGCTCCTGCCTCTGCTCTTCTTGTCTCCACCACCCCTCCAGCAGGCTCTTCTCCCATTGCACTCTCCTCCGCCTCCGCCACAGCATCCTCCGCCACAGCAACCTCCGCCTCGGCCACAGCATCCTCTGCCACACCACCCTCAGCCACACCACCCTCAGCCTCCACCACACCATCCTCCGCCTCCGCCACGCCATCCTCTGCCTCCGCCACACCATCCTCTGCCTCCGCCACAGCAACCTCCGCCTCCGCCACACCATCCTCCGCCTCCACCACACCATCCTCCGCCTCCGCCACACCATCCTCCGCCCCCTCATCAGCATCCTCTCCCTCAGCGTCCTCTGCCTCAGCATTTTCCACCTCAGCATCCTCTGCCTCCACCTCAGCATCCTCCGCCTCCGCCACACCATCCTCTGCCTCCTCCACACCATCCTCCGCCTCCTCCTCAGCATCCTCTGCCTCAGCGTCCTCTGCCTCAGCATTCTCCACCTCAGCATCCTCTGCCTCCGCCACACCATCCTCTGCCTCCTGCCACAGCAACCTCCGCCTCCGCCACACCATCCTCTGCCTCCTCCGCACCATCCTCCGCCTCCGCCACACCATCCTCTGCCTCCTCCACACCATCCTCCGCCTCCGCCACACCATCCTCTGCCTCCGCCACACCATCCTCTGCCTCCGCCACAGCAACCTCCGCCTCGGCCATACCATCCTCCGCCTCCTCCTCAGCATCCTCTGCCTCAGCGTCCTCTGCCTCAGCATTCTCCACCTCAGCATCCTCCGCCTCCGCCACACCATCCTCTGCCTCCTCCGCAGCATCCTCCGTCTCCACCACACCATCCTCTGCCTCGGCCACACCATCCTCTGCCTCCACCACAGCATCCTCCGCGTCCGCCACACCATCCTCTGCCTCCGCCACACCATCCTCTGCCTCCGCCACACCATCCTCTGCCTCCGCCACACCATCCTCCGCCTCCGCCACACCATCCTCTGCCTCCTCCGCAGCATCCTCCGCCTCCGCCACACCATCCTCCACCTCCACCACAGCAACCTCCGCCTCTGCCACAGCAACCTCCGCCACAGCATCCTCTACCTTCATCACAGCAACCTCCGCCTCCACCACAGCATCCTCCTCCTCTGCCACACCATCCTCCGCCTTCTCCTCAGCATCCTCTGCCACAGCAACCTCCGCCTCCGCCACAGCATCCTCCGCCTCCTCCTCAGCATCCTCTTCCTCAGCATCCTCTGCCTCAGCATTCTCCACCTCAGCATCCTCCGCCTCCGTGACAGCGTCCTCCTCCTCAGCATCCTCTTCCTCAGCATCCTGTGGCTCCGCCACACCATCCTCCACCTCCGCGACACCATCCTCCTCCTCTGCCACACCATCCTCCGCCTTCTCCTCAGCATCCTCTGCCACAGCAACCTCCGCCTCCGCCACACCATCCTCTGCCTCCTCCGCACCATCCTCTGCCTCCGCCACACCATCCTCTGCCTCCGCCACACATCCTCTGCCTCCGCAGCATCCTCCGCCTCCGCCACACCATCCTCTGCCTCCTCCGCACCATCCTCCGCGTCCGCCACACCATCCTCCGCCTCCGCCACACCATCCTCTGCCTCCGCCACACCATCCTCTGCCTCCGCCACACCATCCTCCGCCTCCGCCACACCATCCTCTGCCTCCGCCACACCATCCTCCGCCTCCGCCACACCATCCTCTGCCTCCTCCGCAGCATCCTCCGCCTCCGCCACACCATCCTCCACCTCCACCACAGCAACCTCCGCCTCCGCCACAGCAACCTCCGCCACAGCATCCTCTACCTTCATCACAGCAACCTCCGCCTCCACCACAGCATCCTCCTCCTCTGCCACACCATCCTCCGCCTTCTCCTCAGCATCCTCTGCCACAGCAACCTCCGCCTCCGCC
This sequence comes from Indicator indicator, assembly GCF_027791375.1. Taxonomy (NCBI): domain Eukaryota; kingdom Metazoa; phylum Chordata; class Aves; order Piciformes; family Indicatoridae; genus Indicator; species Indicator indicator. The sequence goes on along the minus strand of NW_026539630.1, from coordinate 2,159 downwards.
ACAGCATCCTCCGCCTCCTCCTCAGCATCCTCTTCCTCAGCATCCTCTGCCTCAGCATTCTCCACCTCAGCATCCTCCGCCTCCGTGACAGCATCCTCCTCCTCAGCATCCTCTTCCTCAGCATCCTGTGGCTCCGCCACACCATCCTCCGCCTCCGCGACACCATCCTCCTCCTCTGCCACACCATCCTCCGCCTTCTCCTCAGCATCCTCTGCCACAGCAACCTCCGTCTCCGCCACAGCATCCTTCGCTTCCTCCTCAGCATCCTCTTCCTCAGCATCCTCTGCCTCAGCATTCTCCACCTCAGCATCCTCCGCCTCCGTGACAGCATCCTCCTCCTCAGCATCCTCTTCCTCAGCATCCTGTGGCTCCGCCACACCATCCTCCGCCTCCGCCACACCATCCTCCGCTTCCGCCAGAATCTCATCCACCACTTCCTTTTCTGGAGGCTCTGCCACTCCCACAGTCTCCTCCACAGCCTCTTCCCCCTCAGAAACCTCCCCTGCCACCTCTTTCCCCTCTAACATGGGTCCGTTCACCTCTCTGCCCAGCTGTGCCCCTGCCAGTTCCTCTACCCCAGCTGCCTGCTCTCCCCATGCTGCCTCTCTCTCTCCAGGTGTCACTTCTACATCAGGCTCCGCTCCCATTTCTTTGCCTTCTTCTTCTGCCTCGCTGCTCTCTCCAGGGGCAGCTTCCTCCACCTGCAGCACAGCTACCACATCGTCCTTGGGCAGCAAATCTCCCTCCAGTGCCGTTTCTTCTCCGGCCTCCTCGGTGCAAACATCTCTTCTCTCACCAACCAGCGCCCCTGCCATCTGCCCTTCTCGTAGCACTTGGCCTGCTGCCTTCTGCACCTCCGGTGCTGGTGTTCCCTCTGCCAGGAGATCTCCATCTGGTCCCGTCAAGAAACAACCAGAGCATTAGCTTGTGAGAGCAGTGTTGGTGCCGAGGCTCTTGAGCTCTCATTAAAGGTGCTACCTCTCCCAGACAAGCAAGGGACATCAGCATGGTGAGAGAAGAAAACTTGCTGTGCTGCTTCTCCTCACCAGCTGACTTAGTTTTGATCTCCCTCTGATGCACCACGATGCATGTGGTGACTTTTGGCTCTTTAGATGTTCTTTTGGAATCTAGTATTTTGACACTGAACAGAGTCCACCAATCTGGCACACAGGTTCTCCTGCAGGCAATAAATCATCATTGGGTTTGATAATAGATCACATGAGGTGTCAAACCCAGCTCCTGGAGCCCCAGGGCTCTCAGCCTTTCCTCCAGTTCTGCAGCAACTGCATGGCTTTTCCTGTGCAGCCTCCCACAGACACATTGGACATGCACAGAACATGAAAGATGCATCAGGCTGACTCCTGTAAGCCTCCTTATGAAGACACCAACCTTGTTTATCATCCTCGGAGTCAGTGTCAGGGTATCCATCGCTTCCCTCCATGGAGTCACCGTCAGAGCCCTGCAGGGCCTTCTGTGATGAGGCTTCACTCTCATTTTCAGAGTCAAAATTCCAGGATTCATCACCTGAGGATGGCTTTGACATCCCCTTCGTCTGATCACCAGTCTGTCCTTCTTCGTTAATTTCTTCATCTGCCTCAAAAACTTCATCACCCTCTAAAATCAAAGAATCCGACTGTGAGACAGGAAATGGAATTCACAGCTGAGACAGCTCTCGTTAAGCAAGCAGAGGTTAACTTCATTAATCTCCTTTTGCTCAGCCTCTTCTAAAGCAGGAGAGAATCTCAGGCCACTGACAGGAATCATAGGAGCACATTATCATAAAAACCATCATGCTCTTCCCAGACAGAGGAGCAAAACTGCAGCAAAGCTACTGAACGATGCACCAAGTATGAGTGAGGCGTTAAACACAAAACAAAGTCTTCAGCTACAGAAAGGACCAGGAAAATGAAAAGCTGGGCAAACTCCAAAATTAAACTCCTAGAATCATGGAGTGGCTTGGGTTGGAAGGGAACTTGTAGATCACCTAGTTCCAACCCCCCCTGCCATGGGCAGGAACACCTCCCACTAGACCAGGTTCCTCATGGCCTCATCTAACCTAGCAAGACAGTCTCTTATTACAGAAGAAAAGCAGGAGTTGAAAACCCCCCAGCAATAGAGGAATTTGGAGACAGGTACTATGTTGTAGTGCAAAGTAAGAC
>NW_026539629.1:0-5616 GCF_027791375.1 Indicator indicator | reverse complement strand
GAACCAGTGGTACCTTAGATATCTTGTACTAGCCTTAATCTTAAATTTGTTGCTTCTTGGAATAATCATATGGCTACTGATAGCACTGTATCAAGAAAGACATAAGGCTACTTGCTCTTCCAACTCTGCTGTGAATGTGAAAACCAAGCCAGTAAATTTGGTTGCCACTATCACCAGAAAGCGCAAAGGAGCTGCAGGAGGAGATGCAGATGCTGCAGGAGATGGTGCAGATGGAGATGAGGGTCCTTCTACTCAGGGTCCCTCTGTTAAGAAAGATCCTTCTGATGAGGAAGAGAGGGTTAGCCTTAAAACTCTGGTAGACCTCTTGAGACCCCACATGGATGATGGAGATGTAGGTCAGGATGTAGACCCTGGTAGATTAGCAACTGCTGGTAGTGCCTCTGAACTCAAAGAAATTCAACGGAGGATTAAAATAGGATTATGGGGACAGCGACCTCAGGATGATGATGATGATGATGATGATGATGATGATGATGAGGATGACATACAGTCAGCTAATGCACCCAGACAGGAAATTAGACATGTGAGGAAGGATTACATCAGAGGAGATAATGAGCCAGTCCTGTCTTGGCTAGCCAGGTGTTTTGATATGGGAGCCCCAGCATTGGTGGTAGGTGACAAGTCGGCCTCTCAGTTGGGGATGCTCTCAAAGGATACAGGCATAGACAGGCATCTAGGCAAGTGCATTGGTAAAGTTTCTCTGTGGGCACGCCTCCTACTGGCAGTCTCGCTGAGGTACCCCAGCAGAGATGATTTACCATGGAACCCTAAGCCTTGGACCACAATAGCTGAGGGAATCAAGCGTCTGAGAGAGTTTGCTGTGAGAGAAGTAATGTATGGAGATCATAAGACTCTGAATCCTGATGAAATTCCTGTTGGAACAGGCCTTGCCAAAAAGCTCATTAAGCTTGCTCCTCCTAATTATGCTACTATTCTGGCAAGCAGGATTGTGGCAAGAAATTATGGTGGAGCACCTCCCACTGTTGGCCATTTCACTGACCAAATGAGGCAGTTGGAGGATAGTCTTGCACGTACTTCTTTGGTTTCAGCCATTGAAACTTTGTCTGGAGAAATGAAGAATTGCATGAAAGAGCTGAAGGAGGAACTTAAAACCTCCATATCCAACTTGATGAAGGGGGATGATTCTAATTCCTCTTCCTCCAGATGGATACAAGTTTCAGCTGTTAGGAACAGACGTGCTCCAAGGAGGCCATTCCAGAATAGGTCAAACCAAAACAGACAGCAGAGGCAATCACGTGGCAGTATCTGGATAACTCTGCGTGATCAGTTTGGTGAGAACATGAACAGATGGGATGGTCAACCAACTTCTGATCTTTTCAAGAGGTTACGGGAGCTGCAGAGGGGCAGATCCCGAGGTAGCAATACCAGGAGGGTAGCTGTCGCTTCCTCAGTTTCCCAGAACAACTCTGATAGCTCCAACAGTGATCCTAATTCTGGTGCTGGACGTTGTGCCAGCTGTACATGTGGATGTAATCCCCACCATTAGGGGTGCCCTGCCTTCCGCCAGGGGGAGGTAAGGGATAATGGAGATAACAGAATCTATTGGGATGTGTACATCCAGTGGCCTGGCACTTCAAAATTTCAGAAGTACAGGGCCTTGGTTGACACAGGAGCTCAGTGCACCATAATACCATCAAATTATCAAGGGGGAGAATCTATAACTATTCAGGGAGTCACTGGTGGATCTCAAGAGTTGTTTAAGATAGAGGTTGACATAAGTTTAACTGGGAAGCAGTGGAAGAAACATACTATTGTAACAGGTCCTAATGCACCTTGTATTTTGGGAATTGACTTTCTGAGAGAAGGGCGTTTTAAAGACCCTAAGGGTTACAAATGGGCTTTTGGAATAGCAACTGTAGAAATTGATGGAGGAAAATTGAAGTTGTCTATTAGACCTGAGCTTTCAGATGAATCTGCAGTTGTTGGACAACATGAGATAGAGGATGTAAAGCTGCCGGTTGCTTCTCAAACGGTGCATCACAGACAATACAGAACCAACGGTGACTCTTTGGTGCCCATTCAAAACTTGATTCGTCAGTTGGAGAGTCAGAAGGTCATCAGCAAAACTCATTCACCTTTCAACAGTCCAATCTGGCCTGTGCGAAAGCAGAATGGAGAGTGGCGTCTGACAGTTGATTTCCGTGCCTTGAATGAAGTAACTCCACCCATGAGTGCAGCTGTACCAGACATGATGGAACTCCAATATGAGCTGGAATCCAAGCAGGCCAAATGGTATGCTACCATAGACATTGCTAATGCTTTCTTCTCTATTCCCATAGCAGAGGAATGCAGGCCTCAGTTTGCTTTCACCTGGAGAGGCATTCAGTACACATTCAATCGTTTGCCCCAGGGGTGGATTCACAGTTCAACCATCTGCCATGCAGTGATCCATGATGCTTTGGAGAAAGGTGGAGCTCCAGAACACATTCAGTTCATCGATGACATCATCGTCTGGGGTGAGACTGCTGAAGAAGTCTTCGAGAAAGGTAACAAAATCATTGACATTCTCTTGCAAGCTGGTTTCGCTATCAAGCGAGACAAGGTGAAAGGACCTGCCAGAGAAATCCAGTTTCTGGGAGTGCGGTGGCAAGATGGTCGCCGTCACATCCCAATGGATGTGATAAACAGAGTCTCCACCATGGCAAATCCCATCAACAAGAAAGAAACTCTGCGTTTCTTAGGCATAGTGGGATTTTGGAGACTGCACATTCCTGGATACAGTCAGATTGTGAAACCTCTCTATGATGTGACTCGAAAGAGAAACAGTTTCCAATGGGGTCCTGAGCAACAAGCAGCCTTTGACCAGATCAAGCGAGAGGTAGTCCAAGCGATGGGTCTGGGACCTGTCCGAACTGGTCCAGACATTAAGAACATTCTGTACACAGCTGCGAGTGACAATGGTCCAACCTGGTGCTTATGGCAAAGAGCTCCAGGGGAGACACGAGGACGTCCTCTTGGTTTCTGGGGTCGTGGCTACAGAGGCTCAGAGGCAAACTACACTCCAACAGAGAAAGAGATTTTAGCTGCTTATGAAGGAGTGAAAGCTGCTTCTGAAGTGATCGGAACTGAGTCACAACTTCTTCTAGCTCCTAGATTGCCAGTTCTGAATTGGATGTTCAAAGGCAAAGGTTCTTCAACACATCATGCAACAGATGCTACCTGGTCTAAGTGGATGGCTCTAATAACACAGAGAGCTCGAATGGGAAATCTCGAAAGGCCTGGTTTGGTGGAGGTGATCACAAACTGGCCAGAAGGCACAAGCTGTGCTAAACCTCCAGAGGAGAGAGTAACTCGTGCAGAGGAAGCTCCTCCTTACAGTGATCTGTCTGATGATGAAAAGAGATATGCTTTGTTCACAGACGGTTCCTGTCGTCTTGTTGGGAACAAGCGGAGATGGAAATCTGCAGTGTGGAGCCCAACGCGCAGAGTTGCAGAAGCGAGAGATGGAGAAGGAGAATCCAGTCAATTTGCAGAGGTAAAAGCTGTCCAGCTAGCTCTTAACATAGCTGAACGTGAGAGATGGCCAAAGCTTTATCTCTACACCGACTCGTGGATGGTAGCCAATGCCTTGTGGGGTTGGCTGAAAGACTGGAAGAAGAATGGCTGGCAGAGGAAAGGAAAGCCAATCTGGGCTGCAGATCTGTGGCAAGACATTGCTGCTCGCATTGAGAGAATCCCAGTGAAAGTGAGACACATCGATGCTCACATTCCTAAGAGCAAAGCTACTGAGGAACAACACCACAACCGTCAGGCAGATCTAGCTGCAAGAGTTTCCCAGGTGGACACAAACTCTGATCCTGATCCTGATCTTGACTGGAAACATCGAGGTGAGCTGTTCTTAGCTCGGTGGGCCCATGACTCGTCAGGACATCAAGGCAGAGATGCAACCTACCGATGGGCTCGTGACAGATCCATTGACATTTCCATGGATGCTATCACACAAGTCATCCATGACTGTGACATTTGTGCTGCTATTAAGCAGGCAAAGAGGATCAAGCCCTTGTGGTACGGTGACCGATGGTCCAAGTACAAGTATGGTGAAGCCTGGCAGATTGACTACATCACTCTACCTCGTTCTCGATCTGGTAAGCAGTATGTGCTGACTATGGTAGAGGCGAGCACTGGATGGCTGGAAACTTATCCAGTTCCTCATGCAACTGCACGTAACACCATTCTTGGTCTGGAGAGACAAATCCTGTGGAGACACGGAACTCCAGAGAGGATTGAGTCGGACAACGGAACTCACTTCAAGAACAATCTTGTAAAAAACTGGGCCAAAGAGCATGGAATCGAGTGGATATTCCACATTCCCTACTATGCACCAGCTGCAGGGAAGATCGAACGCTACAACGGTTTGCTGAAAACCACTCTCAAAGCCATGGGGGGTGGATCTTTGAAAAACTGGGAGAAACATTTAGCACAAGCAACCTGGTTGGTGAATAGTAGAGGTTCAGTGAATCGAGCTGGACCTGCTCAATCAGATTTGTTGCGAAAGGAGGAAGGTGGTAGAGTTCCTGTTATCAGAGAAAAGAATCTGTTAGGCAAAACTGTTTGGGTATTTTCTCCTTCAGGAGAGGCCAAACCTGTCCGAGGGGTGGTTTCTGCTGAAGGTCCTGGTCACACCTATTGGGTGATGCAAGAAAATGGTGAAATTCAGTGTATTCCACAAAGAAATCTAACTTTGGCTGAAAGAGGTTAAATTCAGAGTGTTGCGCAGATACAGCATCGCGCCCAAGAGGAGAGCCCATGAGATTTACGGTGCACGAACCCTCAGAGCCCTGAGTCACCTGAGAGTCCCTGTTCCTTTCTTTGCTCCATCTGCGAGGAAACAAATTGTTTGCTGTTTTTCCTGTGATTTGACTCTTTTGAATCATCTACATCTGAGATAGCCGGAATGGACTATGGTCTTTATTCACCTATTGTTGTAGATATTATTTTAGATTAGATAAATGATAGTAGCAGCCAATGGAATTGTTTAGAAGGGGTGGACTGTGGTGGTTTGAAACTGTCTTTTTAATTTTTCCTTGCAAAGTTCAAAACAGAGAAAGTGAAAGAATGTAAATAAGTCACTATTGGGTGTAAGAAAGCAAAATAACGATTGTTCTAAACACTTCCATTGGATAGATAGAAATGTTTAAGAACTATTACCCAAAACAAAGTAGGCATTCGGCACATTCTGCGTTCGGCAGTGGGGGCAGTTGCTGGGCTGTCTGGCTGCTGTTTCTTCTTCTCTTCTGGCTGAAGATAACACACTGACCTTGGCAGCTAAGTTAACAACTTTCTGCTTAACTAACTGTGCTTCTCTGTCCAGGGGGGTCTGGGGGGGAAGCTCCTGGGAGAGAGAGGCCCCTTTGGGAGGGTCCCCTTGGGGGGAAGCAAAGGGAGATCGATTGTGCTTTTTCTGTTGATTGTACATATTTGTGAATGTTGTGAATTTTGTATATTTCTACATATTCATTGCATTTCATTGTAGATTTTAGACTCTGCTTGTAAATACAGCTTTTCATTTGCTTCCAGACTGGGCTAGCCTGGTTATTGTTGGTGGGGGGGGAATTTCAGCTCACACCGACACAG
>NW_026539628.1:0-5629 GCF_027791375.1 Indicator indicator | reverse complement strand
TTTTTATTTTTGGCGCTCCAACTCGGGGCTCGATTGCTTGTTTGATTTATTTCTGCTCAGATTAGGAAGCAAAATGAAGCTGTTTTGGATTTTGAGTAATTTTATTTCCTCTGTTATCAGTGTGATTGTCTACAGATGGGCTGTTTCCTGCATGATAGACAAGATTGTGAGATATGTGGCATATAAGTCGTTTCTTTGGGTTAAGAACAAGTTACTGAATGTTGGTGAATTCTGTTGTGGTCTTATTGGGCTAAGAAGCTATGGTAACTCAACTATGGATGTGCTAGCAGACACATATGAGTTTGTTACTCCTCTTACAACTACAGAGGGTCTTTGGAACCAGTGGTACCCTAGATATCTTGTACTAGCCTTAATCTTAATTTTGTTGCTTCTTGGAATAATCATATGGCTACTGATAGCACTGTATCAAGAAAGACATAAGGCTACTTGCTCTTCCAACTCTGCTGTGAATGTGAAAACCAAGCCAGTAAATTTGGTTGCCACTATCACCAGAAAGCGCAAAGGAGCTGCAGGAGGAGATGCAGATGCTGCAGGAGATGGTGCAGATGGAGATGAGGGTCCTTCTACTCAGGGTCCCTCTGTTAAGAAAGATCCTTCTGATGAGGAAGAGAGGGTTAGCCTTAAAACTCTGGTAGACCTCTTGAGACCCCACATGGATGATGGAGATGTAGGTCAGGATGTAGACCCTAGTAGATTAGCAACTGCTGGCAGTGCCTCTGAACTCAAAGAAATTCAACGGAGGATTAAAATAGGATTATGGGGACAGCAACCTCAGGATGATGATGATGATGATGATGATGAGGATGACATACAGTCAGCTAATGCACCCAGACAGGAAATTAGACATGTGAGGAAGGATTACATCAGAGGAGATAATGAGCCAGTCCTGTCTTGGCTAGCCAGGTGTTTTGATATGGGAGCCCCAGCATTGGTGGTAGGCGACAAGTCGGCCTCTCAGTTGGGGATGCTCTCAAAGGATACAGGCATAGACAGGCATCTAGGCAAGTGCATTGGTAAAGTTTCTCTGTGGGCACGCCTCCTACTGGCAGTCTCGCTGAGGTACCCCAGCAGAGATGATTTACCATGGAACCCTAAGCCTTGGACCACAATAGCTGAGGGAATCAAGCGTCTGAGAGAGTTTGCTGTGAGAGAAGTAATGTATGGAGATCATAAGACTCTGAATCCTGATGAAATTCCTGTTGGAACAGGCCTTACCAAAAAGCTCATTAAGCTTGCTCCTCCTAATTATGCTACTATTCTGGCAAGCAGGATTGTGGCAAGAAATTATGGTGGAGCACCTCCTACTGTTGGCCATTTCACTGACCAAATGAGGCAGTTGGAGGATAGTCTTGCACGTACTTCTTTGGTTTCAGCCATTGAAACTTTGTCTGGAGAAATGAAGAATTGCATGAAAGAGCTGAAGGAGGAACTTAAAACCTCCATATCCAACTTGATGAAGGGGGATGATTCTGATTCCTCTTCCTCCAGATGGATACAAGTTTCAGCTGTTAGGAACAGACGTGCTCCAAGGAGGCCATTCCAGAATAGGTCAAACCAAAACAGACAGCAGAGGCAATCACGTGGCAGTATCTGGATAACTCTGCGTGATCAGTTTGGTGAGAACATGAACAGATGGGATGGTCAACCAACTTCTGATCTTTTCAAGAGGTTACGGGAGCTGCAGAGGGGCAGATCCCGAGGTACCAATACCAGGAGGGTAGCTGTCGCTTCCTCAGTTTCCCAGAACAACTCTGATAGCTCCAACAGTGATCCTAATTCTGGTGCTGGACATTGTGCCGGCTGTACATGTGGAGGTAATCCCCACCATTAGGGGTGCCCTGCCTTCCGCCAGGGGGAGGTAAGGGATAATGGAGATAACAGAATCTATTGGGATGTGTACATCCAGTGGCCTGGCACTTCAAAATTTCAGAAGTACAGGGCCTTGGTTGACACAGGAGCTCAGTGCACCATAATACCATCAAATTATCAAGGGGGAGAATCTATAACTATTCAGGGAGTCACTGGTGGATCTCAAGAGTTGTTTAAGATAGAGGTTGATATAAGTTTAACTGGGAAGCAGTGGAAGAAACATACTATTGTAACAGGTCCTAATGCACCTTGTATTTTGGGAATTGACTTTCTGAGAGAAGGGCGTTTTAAAGACCCTAAGGGTTACAAATGGGCTTTTGGAATAGCAACTGTAGAAATTGATGGAGGAAAATTGAAGTTGTCCATTAGACCTGAGCTTTCAGATGAATCTGCAGTTGTTGGACAACATGAGATAGAGGATGTAAAGCTGCCGGTTGCTTCTCAAACTGTGCATCACAGACAATACAGAACCAACCGTGACTCTTTGGTGCCCATCCAAAACTTGATTCGTCAGTTGGAGAGTCAGAAAGTCATCAGCAAAACTCATTCACCTTTCAACAGTCCAGTCTGGCCTGTGCGAAAGCAGAATGGAGAGTGGCGTCTGACAGTTGATTTCCGTGCCTTGAATGAAGTAACTCCACCCATGAGTGCAGCTGTACCAGACATGATGGAACTCCAATATGAGCTGGAATCCAAGCAGGCCAAATGGTATGCTACCATAGACATTGCTAATGCTTTCTTCTCTATTCCCATAGCAGAGGAATGCAGGCCTCAGTTTGCTTTCACCTGGAGAGGCATTCAGTACACATTCAATCGTTTGCCCCAGGGGTGGATTCACAGTTCAACCATCTGCCATGCAGTGATCCATGATGCTTTGGAGAAAGGTGGAGCTCCAGAACACATTCAGTTCATCGATGACATCATTGTCTGGGGTGAGACTGCTGAAGAAGTCTTCGAGAAAGGTAATAAAATCCTTGACATTCTCTTGCAAGCTGGTTTCGCTATCAAGCGAGACAAGGTGAAAGGACCTGCCAGAGAAATCCAGTTTCTGGGAGTGCGGTGGCAAGACGGTCGCCGTCACATCCCAATGGATGTGATAAACAGAGTCTCCACCATGGCAAATCCCATCAACAAGAAAGAAACTCTGCGTTTCTTAGGCATAGTGGGATTTTGGAGACTGCACATTCCTGGATACAGTCAGATTGTGAAACCTCTCTATGATGTGACTCGAAAGAGAAACAGTTTCCAATGGGGTCCTGAGCAACAAGCAGCCTTTGACCAGATCAAGCGAGAGGTAGTCCAAGCGATGGGTCTGGGACCTGTCCGAACTGGTCCAGACATTAAGAACATTCTGTACACAGCCGCGAGTGACAATGGTCCAACCTGGTGCTTATGGCAAAGAGCTCCAGGGGAGACACGAGGACGTCCTCTTGGTTTCTGGGGTCGTGGCTACAGAGGCTCAGAGGCAAACTACACTCCAACAGAGAAAGAGATTTTAGCTGCTTATGAAGGAGTGAAAGCTGCTTCTGAAGTGATCGGAACTGAGTCACAACTTCTTCTAGCTCCTAGATTGCCAGTTCTGAATTGGATGTTCAAAGGCAAAGGTTCTTCACCACATCATGCAACAGATGCTACCTGGTCTAAGTGGATGGCTCTGATAACACAGAGAGCTCGAATGGGAAATCTCGAAAGGCCTGGTTTGGTGGAGGTGATCACAAACTGGCCAGAAGGCACAAGCTGTGCTAAACCTCCAGAGGAGAGAGTAACTCGTGCTGAGGAAGCTCCTCCTTACAGTGATCTGTCTGATGATGAAAAGAGATATGCTTTGTTCACAGACGGTTCCTGTCGTCTTGTTGGGAACAAGCGGAGGTGGAAATCTGCAGTGTGGAGTCCAACGCGCAGAGTTGCAGAAGCGAGAGATGGAGAAGGAGAATCCAGTCAATTTGCAGAGGTAAAAGCTGTCCAGCTAGCTCTTAACATAGCTGAACGTGAGAGATGGCCAAAGCTTTATCTCTACACCGACTCGTGGATGGTAGCCAATGCCTTGTGGGGTTGGCTGAAAGACTGGAAGAAGAACGGCTGGCAGAGGAAAGGAAAGCCAATCTGGGCTGCAGATCTGTGGCAAGACATTGCTGCTCGCATTGAGAGAATCCCAGTGAAAGTGAGACACATCGATGCTCACATTCCTAAGAGCAAAGCTACAGAGGAACAACAACACAACCATCAGGCAGATCTAGCTGCAAGAGTTTCCCAGGTGGACACAAACTCTGATCCTGATCCTGATCTTGACTGGAAACACCGAGATGAGCTGTTCTTAGCTCGGTGGGCCCATGACTCGTCAGGACATCAAGGCAGAGATGCAACCTACCGATGGGCTCGTGACAGATCCATTGACATTTCCATGGATGCTATCACACAAGTCATCCATGACTGTGACATTTGTGCTGCTATTAAGCAGGCAAAGCGGATCAAGCCCTTGTGGTACGGTGACCGATGGTCCAAGTACAAGTATGGTGAAGCCTGGCAGATTGACTACATCACTCTACCTCGTTCTCCATCTGGTAAGCAGTATGTGCTGACTATGGTAGAGGCAAGCACTGGATGGCTGGAAACTTATCCAGTTCCTCATGCAACTGCACGTAACACCATTCTTGGCCTGGAGAGACAAATCCTGTGGAGACATGGAACTCCAGAGAGGATTGAGTCAGACAACGGAACTCATTTCAAGAACAGTCTTGTAAAAAACTGGGCCAAAGAGCACGGCATCGAGTGGATATTCCACATTCCCTACTATGCACCAGCTGCAGGGAAGATCGAACGCTACAACGGTTTGCTGAAAACCATTCTCAAAGCCATGGGGGGTGGATCTTTGAAAAACTGGGAGAAACATTTAGCAGAAGCAACCTGGTTGGTGAATAGTAGAGGTTCAGTGAATCGAGCTGGACCTGCCCAATCAGATTTGTTGCGAAAGGAAGAAGGTGATAGAGTTCCTGTTATCAGAGAAAAGAATCTCTTAGGCAAAACTGTTTGGGTATTTTCTCCTTCAGGAGAGGCCAAACCTGTCCGAGGGGTGGTTTCTGCTGAAGGTCCTGGTCACACCTATTGGGTGATGCAAGAAAATGGTGAAATTCAGTGTATTCCACAAAGAAATCTAACTTTGGCTGAGAGAGGTTAAATTCAGAGTGTTGCGCAGATACAGCATCGCGCCTAAGAGGAGAGTTCATGAGATCTACGGTGCACGAACCCTGAGAGCCCTGAGTCACCTGAGAGTCCCTGTTCCTTCCTTCGCTCCATCTGCGAGGAAACAAGCTGTTTGCTGTTTTTCCTGTGATTTGACTCTTTTGAATCATCTACATCTGAGATAGCCGGAATGGACTATGGTCTTTATTCACCTATTGTTGTAGATATTATTTTGGATTAGATAGATGATAGTAGCAGCCAATGGAATTGTTTAGAAGGGGTGGACTGTGGTGGTTTGAAACTGTCTTTTTTAATTTTTCCTTGCAAAGTTCAAAACAGAGAAAGTGAAAGAATGTAAATAAGTCACTATTGGGTGTAAGAAAGCAAAATAACGATTGTTCTAAACACTTCCATTGGATAGATAGAAATGTTTAAGAACTATTACCCAAAACAAAGTAGGCATTCTGCACATTCTGCGTTCTGCAGTGGGGGCAGTTGCTGGGCTGTCTGGCTGCTGTTTCTTCTTCTCTTCTGGCTGAAGATAACACACTGACCTTGG
>NW_026539627.1:0-5636 GCF_027791375.1 Indicator indicator | reverse complement strand
GTGGCAGGAGGTGGGGACAAGGCACAGTGAGGCTTTGGCTCTTGGCTGTGTCTGCACATCTGACCAGAGCCAGGGGCTGAGCTGGGACATGGCAGTGCCCGGCCACGGCAGCCCCAGGACAGGCAGAGCAGTGGGTGCTGCTGGAGGGAAAGCCAAGAGCCAGCCCTGAGCTGGGCCATAGCAGCCTGGGGAAGGCCAGGGTGGGGAGATGCCAGCAGGGAAGCAGCTCCTGGCCCAGGGCAGAGGTGGCTGAGGGAGCGAGGAGGGGGAGGCTGCGGTGCCAGTGCTCGGTGGGGCTGGGAGCTGTGGCAGGCAGGAGCTGGAGAAGGAAGAAGAGGGATCTTGGGAAGGGAAAGATGCCTGCTGTGAGAGAGATGCCCCCTGGCCCAGGTCCTGCAGGGCTGGCTCAGCTCAGCCAAGGAACAGGAGAGGGAGAGAGCCCTGTGGCTTTGTGCCCATGTGCTGGGTGCTTGCAAGGAGCAGCCACCGCTCATGGTGAGTAGAGACCCCCTGCATGCCCTGCTGCCCCCTTGGCACCACTCATGGCCCAGCCAGGAGCCCTGCCTTGCTGGGTGCCAGGTTCTGGAGCTCCTGGGCTGATGGGGCAGCCCTCCCATCCCCACCCTGCCTGGCTGCTGTTCAGGGAGCAGGATGGGTGGCAGCAGCCAGTGGGTGCTGGGGCTGCCTGCCACCATTTTCCTGCTGCTCTCCCCTGCAGAGAGGAGGTGCTGGCAAGCAGCTTGGCTCCTTGGTGGGACTGCTGGGGGTTCTGAGCAGTGACTGCCCAGCCACATCCCGCCAGATGGCGTGGCTCTGCCTTGGCTCCCTTCTCCAAATGCAAGGTGAGGAGAGCAGGAGCTTCCCAGCCTTGCTCAGCCTGATCCTCCCCTCCCTTCCTGGTCTGGCAGCAGTGCGGGCCCTTGGGTCCTGGCCCTGTCCCCAGGAGGGCAGTGGGAGGTAGGGTGCTGAGCTGGGTTTGTGCCCCTGCCCTGTTAGCCCTGTGCCTCCCCAGCCATCTCAGGAAGGATCCCTGGGAGCTGGTCACAGAGTGCAACCTCCCTGGGGCATGTGTGAGGCTGGGGGGTCAGGGCCATGCCCCACTGCTGGCTGAGAGCAGGAGGTTGTCACCAGTGCTGGGGACTGTCCTCCCCCAAAATGTCTGTCACCTCCACGTTCCTGGAGAGGCAGGGGTTGCTCAGTACACTGACTTGCAGGAGGCGCCAGGTGTTTCAGAGGCTGCCTGAGCACAGGAGAGGAAACCAATTTGCTTTCCAGAGCAAAGTGGGCAGGGAGGAGGGAGCTGAGCTGCAGCCTCCTCCTGTGCTGCAAGGGTTCCTTTTCGGGCAGCAGGAGCCCCTGTGCTGCCTGTGCTGAGGAAGTCCCGGGGAGGTCTTCTGCCTCCCAGAGATGCTGCTGGCTTGTGTGGGAAGAAGGGAGGCAGGTGCTGGGGGCTGAAGCTGCTGGAAGCCTGATGCCCCAGTAAAGGGTGGGAGCAGAAGGAGGGCTCTTTCCAGCCCAGGGCTTCTCAGCCTTTCACTGGGCTCAGGACATCCTACTGTGGAGAGTTCAGGAACCTGGGTGCCCCTGTGGCCTTCACTGCCACCACTTGGGTTCCCCCTCATCACTGTCTGGGGCCAGAGGTTGGGTTTCTGACTCCTCTTTTCTCTTGGTGCTTCCTCCAGCCAAGGCCATGCAGGAAGAGCCTCAGGCTGAGGAGATCCGGGGCCTGTGCGAGGCGCTGAGCAGCCCAGACCCCAGGGCTGTAGTGCAGGCCCGTGGCACCATAGCAAAGGTAACTGGTCCCACGACAACGGCGTGGGGGCCCAGCTCCTGCACGCTTCATGTCCCCTTGCTCCCCTCCAGAGTCTCTGCTGTGCCTCCAGAGCCAGCAGTCCAGCACAGCTCTGGTTAGCAAGCAGCAGGAAGGCTTTGAGCTCAGCCTGTCCTTCAGGCCAGCAGACCCTGGGAGTGTGGAGTGCTCTGCTCAGAAGGCAGCTTTGGTATCTGAGCAAACACCATGGGGCAGACGCTTCCATGTGGGCTTAGCTGTGTCAGCTGCAAACAGCTCTGTCTGCACCACTGGGGGGGGGGGGGGGTCAAATCATGCCCCCCATAGCTGCCCAGCTTACAATCCCCTCCTGGTTCCTCTCCTCTCCCAAGAGCTGGAGCAGAGCTGAGACTTTCTCCTGGCCCTGCCTCCTCTGCAGGCTCTTTGCAGATGCATCCCTCCAGCACAGGCCACGGACTTTCTGAGGGCCGTCCTGGACAGCTTGCTGCCTGGCAGAGGCTCCTGGGGCAGGGCCCCATGGCAGTGGGTGTTCACCTTCCTGGTGGAGTGCAGAGAGGGAACAGGCCAGCAGGTAAAGGAGCTCTGCTTTCCGCTTTCCTCTGCACTTTGCCAGCTCTGCTGCTGGCTGCTGCACCAGGCCCTGTGCAGCTGGCACGGACTCAAGAAACAGCCCAGCCCAGGGGCTCTGCTGGGATGAGTCCTGCATTAGCACTGCCACTGGCCTCTGCTCCAGCTGGGGACAAGAGCAAGGACACTTCTTGTCCCAGGCCTCCTGCTGGCCCAGGTCCTCCCCATGCTCAGCTGGGGACAGGCACCAGGGTCAGGCAAGGTGGGAGGGGTGAGGTTTGGAGCTGGGTCTGGACTGGGTGCAAAGGGAGCAGGCACTGCTCGTTTTTCCTGTGCTCTGCAGGAGGGCTCAATGCTGCCCCCAGCCCTTCTCTCTCCTCTTCTTCCATTCAGATGCCACAAATCTTGAGCACCCTTCAGGCCTACATGGGGCAGAGAACCCTCAGGCCCTCACTTCTCCACGCCGTGTTTCTCCTCGCCTACTCTCACCAGAAGCCTCTGCTCAGCAGCCTCCTCCAGAGAGGGCTGCCCATGGACAGGTCTGTGCCCTGCCCACGTCCCAGCACGGGCACACACACAGCTTGCAGCCTGTTTGCCCTGGGGGCTGGTGCAGCAGCAGGGCTTTGCCTTCTGCCTGCAGTCCTGAGTGGGACCAGGCTGCCTGCTCCTGCCTGTGCCCTCAGCAGGGGGCTGTAAGTCCCACTGCAGGTGAGGAGAAGGTCTGAGGGCACTGCAGGGCTGTCAGGGACAGGAAGGGAGGTGATGGCTTTGAACTGGAAGAGGGAAGATTGAGGTTAGATGGAAGGAAGCAATTCTTCGCTGTGAGGGTGCTGAGACACTGGGCTGGGTTGCCCTGAGAAGCTGTGGATGCCCATGCCTGGAAGTGTTCGAGGCCCATCTGGATGGCACTTGGAGCAACCTGGTCAGGGGGAAGGTGTCCCTGCCCATGGCAAGGGGGCGTGCAATGAGATGATCTTTCAGGTCCTTTCCAGTCCAAACCATCTTCTGATTCTGAGGGATGGGCTCAGGGGTGAAGGTCTCTTCCCTTGCAGGGACACGGTGGAGCTGTGGAGGAGCCTGGGGGGAAGCATCCTCGGAGTTCCCATCCTGAGCTGCTTGGCAGAGAAACTTGAGCAAGCAGCAGAGACCCAGCTGAGGCCCAGCTGCTCTGTGTGTGAGCAGCACGACCACCAGCCTGCTCTGGAGCCTTGGACGGTACCTTCCAGGGCAGGCAGGGTTCTGCAGCTCTGCAGCTGCTTCTCGCTCCTCCTGTGGTGCCAGGGGCTGGGTGCCCTATGGCTGTGGAGACTCCCAAGGCACTGGGCTGGAATAGCCTCAAGGGGTGTGGGGCACTGGGGCAGTTCTGTGCTGCTGAGCCACGAGGCTGTGGCTGGAGTGACAGAAACTGCAGAGAGTGACCCTGCCTAGGCAGGCTGGTGGCAAAAGGCTTTGCCTGAGCAGGGGCTTCGTGGTCCTGTCCCCTGCAGATCAGCCGTGCCATCTGCGAGGTGCTCCTTGTCCTGAGGAGCACGGAGGAGCTCAGGCAGCTGCTCCCCCTGCTCCTTCCCAGCCTTCTGAAGTGTGCCCGTGGAACGCTGGGCATGGAGAGGAAGCTTTGCCCCAGGGACAGCTGGAGACAGCTGGACTTTGAAGGCCTTGATGGCCTTGAGGAGAAGCCCTGCAGGCAAGTGCCTCAAAGATGGTCAGGAGGCTGGAGCCACCTCTCCTATGAGAACCACTCTAATGGGCTGGGCTTGTTCAGCCTGGAGAAGAGAAGGCTCCAGGAAGACCTTACAGCAGACCTTCAGTTATAAAGTTGGGCTGAAAACACAGCTGGGGAAAGACCTTTGCCCAAGATCTGTAGCACTAAGACCAGTGGTGATGGTTTTAAACTAAGAGAGAAAGATTTAGATCTTGGCTGTGAGGGTGCTGAGACATGGGACCAGGCTGCCCAGAGAAAGTGGTGGCTGTCCCCTCCCTGGCAGCGTTAAAGGCCAGGTTGGGCAGGGCTTGGAGGCATCAGCTCAGGGGTGTTTAGCTCTGCTAAAGGTGAGCCTGCCCCTGAGCTCATGTGGCTCCAGAGGTCTTTGGGTTGGCATCTTGGTTCTCTTTGCCTGGGTTTGGATTTGTTTGGCCTTTGTGTCTTCTGCCAGGGTTTTTCTCCTGGCTCTGGAGCTGCTGCTGGACAAGTGCATGGATCAGAAATGGATGCAGCTGCTGGTGGACCGGGCAGTCTGGGCTCGCCTGGAAGACCCCCTGGCTCATGCTGAGGGGCTGCAGCTCCTGAGCAGGTCAGAGCCCCAGGGATTCCTGTGGCCAGCCACTGTGGGGCTGTGCCCAGGGCAATGACTGCTGGCACCCTTCTGGCTGCCTGGGAATCCTCCTGAGCTGTAGAAGAGGGTCTGCATGGGCCCAAGTGAGGTTTGGAGACCAGGCTTGCTGGGTAACTGTGGCCCCCTTGCTTGTGTCCCCTGTGCAGTGTCCTGCTGGAGGCTGGGCTCCCCTCCTGTCTCCCTGTGCCAGAAGAGCAATGTGCCACCCCAAGGCAGCTGTGTGACATGGACACCACACAGAGCAGGACAGGCATGGTTTTTAAAAGAGGGGCTTGGACCCTGTAAATGAGGGACTGCACCCCCAAGCTGGCAATTCTCACCCACAAAGTGAGGCTCTAGGCCCTAAAAATGAGGCTTTGGAGCCTACAAGAGGTTCTTGGTCCCTAAAGCTGAGATCTTTGGGATCTAAAACTGAGGCTGTGGGCCTTAAGCAAACTCAGGCTTTGGGCTGTAAAAACAAGGCTGTCAGAATTGGAAGTGAGGCTTTCTGCCCTACAAAGCCAGATTGTCCTTGAGACTCTGAAATGGGCATCCAAAGGGCCAAAGTGAGACTTGGGGCCCAAGCCAAGATGGGCTGGGTCCTGAACCTTGGACCCTGGAAATGAGGCTTTGGAAATTAAAATGAGGCCTTAGGTGCTGAGACTTACTGGTGCTTGGCCTATAAAAATGACGCTTTGGTGCCAAAAATGAGGCTTCAGAAGCCAATAATGAGACTTTGGAAAGAAAGAGAGAGGCTTATGGCCCTGAAAGTGATAAAAAATGCAAGTGTGGGCCCTTAAAAAGGCTGTGGGTTGGAAAGGAGGGGTTTAGACCCTGTAAGCTGAGGATTTTCACTCTCAGTCAGAGGGTTTAGATGCTTCAAATACTTATTTGGACATTCAGAATCAGACTTTGGGCCCTTAACACGACTCTGTGAACCTTAATATTCTGTGCCACTGTCGCTCAGT
>NW_026539626.1:0-5642 GCF_027791375.1 Indicator indicator | reverse complement strand
TACCCCACCAAATGTGTTGCAGGTCAGGAGAGAGAAGAGGGCTGCTGGGGATTTCCCAAGCCTGGAGCCCTAGGAAGGCACAGCAGAAGCTGCTGCTGACTATAGGTCACTGCCAGGAGTTGGAGGGACTGAGCGATTTATGTTGCCCACCTCCTGCAGTGCTCCTTTTGGTAGACTTTCCTGTTCCACAGCAGCAGTTACTGACCTCTTGTACTGCATCGTTTGTCCGCAGCCTCCGTGTCAAAATGACAGTCCCACACCAGGCACCAGCTGTAATTCACATCACCAAGACAGCATTATTTCACTGCAGTTCCTCGTGACCACTGTAGTCGTGCCATCTCCTCCCACATCAGGGTGGGAAGAAGCTGGCTGAAGACATGTGGAAGGGGTGCAGAGAGAGATTGCAGCTCCAAGTAGGGATCCTTCTCCCCAGGCCTTGGGGCTCAGCACAGACGTTATTTCTGGGCAGGCTTGGTGCCCCACAGCCGCATCCCACTTCCCTTCCCTCCTGCAGTGAGCACCAACGCTAGGTTCCACGAACTGCACACTCATTTCCTCTGCTGGCTCTGGTGCTAGGTGGACACTGCATATAGTGAGCATCCTGGAAGCTCCCCAGATGGCAGAGACAGGAGGTTGGAAGGGCCCTGCCAATGCCTCTCCCAATCATTCTGAAGCTTGTGCTCGGTGCCTCCTTGGCTCCACTGGCACAGGCAAACACTTACCAAGAGCAGCAAGACTCATCAATAAGAACACTGTGAAGATAGGCCTCTTCTTGATCAAGGTGGTGATCTTCTTCCTGAAAAAGAGTGGTGTTTGTGGTGCTAGCAGTGCTCAGGGGTCATGCCCTCTGCATGGGTGGGGATTTTGTCTTACAAACTGAGTAGCAGCAGTTCTGGAGACCTGGGTGCCCTGGTGGGGAGCACCACCAGAATCCCTTTGATTATCCTCACCCACCAGCACCCTACATTTTTGTGTCCAAGATGGGCCTTGCAAAGCCTCTCAGCAGTTCCTGCCTCAGTTCCTCCACTGCCCACAGTCCTTCCACCTAGTCTGATGCCAGTCCTTGCACAGGAACCTTGCTGCTGTAGGCCCACCCACCTGGTGCATTGATGCACTTGGTGTCCATTTTCAGATGTTGGCTGCAGTAGCACTGGTAAGAGACTCTCTGTGAGCAGAGGCTGTGACTGTCCCATGTTAAAGACAGGTAGTCCTAGCCATCTCCAACAGACCATGGCACAACTTGTCAAGAGTCACTTTCTCTTAGGAATTTAAGTGGGTAAAGGAAGAACCATAGGCTTTTTAAGTGATATTTCCTGCTATTTATTTATTAATTTGTCTTTTTAGATTCTGACTTATCCATTCTACTTTCCCACAAGGTTTAGTGTTCACGTGATATATAGGTCCCAGTTAATTTCCATTATGTTGGATAAATTTTATACAATCTCTGCTGTAAAATTAGGTCCTCTCTATGATGACATTCCCAGTGGAACTCCAAATCTGGGTGTTTGTGGTGACCCTGGCATGGACTCAGCAACACAGTTCCAAGTGAAGACCTTTATTGTGTTATACTACCAGCATCCCTCTGACTGCCCTCACCCACCAGCACCCTACGTTTCTGTGTCCAGACTGGACATGTGTAGTACTCACACAGTGATGAACGAACATGGGCTGGTCAGGTTCATTTTCATGCTGAAAAAGCCTAGGCACAAAAACAA
Source organism: Indicator indicator (assembly GCF_027791375.1). Classification (NCBI taxonomy): domain Eukaryota; kingdom Metazoa; phylum Chordata; class Aves; order Piciformes; family Indicatoridae; genus Indicator; species Indicator indicator. The sequence continues at coordinate 3,927 of NW_026539626.1, read as the reverse complement.
GAGAAAAACATGAGGGCACCAGTCTAGTACATGCCAGATGCCTGCAGGGAGACAGTGCTGGTCCTTGGCCTTTTAGAGAGAGGAGTAGCTGGGAGTGAGAAGTGGAGGGCTGGCAGGATCCACATGCAGGCATGGCACTGAAAGCATGTTGGGGTGGGGAGTAGGAGGATGGCATAAGTCTCAGATTGTTCTCAGATTCACAAATTGCATTGGATTGGAAGGGACCCTCTAAGGTCATGTTGTCCAACCCCCCTCCAGTGAGCAGGGACACCTCCAAATAGATCAGGGTGCCCAGGGCTGCAACCTTCAATGTCTCCAGGGATGGGGCTTCATCCCCATCGCTGGGCAACCTGTTCCAATATTTTACCACTCTATTGTAAAAAACTTCCTCCTTATGTCTAACCTCAATGTACCCTGCTCCAATTTCAAATCATTGCCGCTTGTCCTATCTCTACAAGCCCTTCTAAACAGCCCTTCCCCAGCCTTCCTCTAGGTCTCCTTCAGATAATAAAATGTAGTAAGGTCTCCCTTCTCCTCTCCAGGCTGAACAGCCCCAATTCTTTCAGTGGGCCTTCACAGGAGAGGTGTTTCAGTGCTCTGTTCATCTTTGTGGCCCTCCTCTGGACCTGCTTCATGCCAGTCTCTCTTCTCTTCTTCGCTTGATTTCTTACAAGGATAAAGAGGTCTTGAACTATAAGGATAATGTCCTTAAAGATCTGTCCACTCTGCTCTGCTCCCCTGTCTTTGAGGATGCTTTCCCATGGGGTCCTACTGATTAACTCCCTAAGGAGCTGGAAGTTTGCCTTCCTAAAATTTAGAGTCCTAACTCTGCTACTTGCCTGTCCCTTAGGGACTGCAAACTCCACCAGTGCATGTTCTCTACAGCCCAGACTGCCCCCAGTCTTGACATCACTGATGAGTTCATTTGAGTTTTCATGTATTGCATTTTCTTAGGTAGGGCTGTTTATTATTTGGCTCAGGATGTTGCCATGGAGGCACTGCAGCAATCTCCTCAATTGACATCCTACTGTGCTATTTCTCCAGCAGAGGCTGGTGTAGTTGAAGTCCCCTAGCGCGACAAAACCCGCAAAGTCTCCTCTCTACCTGGAGCAGGAAGGTTGGCTGCATCAGTGGGCTTGGTGCAAACATGAGGAGAAAAGCAGGAAGAAACATACACTCATCTTGAGCAGGAGTGCTGATGTCCTCAGTCTCCACCGAAGACCTTTCCTTGTTGCTGCTGGGTTCTCTCTTCAGCCAGGCAGCCTCTTGGCTTCTTGAAGATGCCCTTGTCCTCATCCTCGTGAGATGTTAGTGGAGATTTGCCTGTCTGGGTCAAATCTCCTGGAGGCAGCCAGAACACCTTCAACCCTCACACAGCAACCAACACTGTACAGGCTCCTTCCAAACCCACAATAAAAAGGCCACACTGATGTCACAAATGCCTGGCTCCACACTGTGTGAGGTCATGGCTGTGACAATACAATCAGACCTAAAGCGGGGGCAGTGTGGCACTGGAGAGACACGCTGCAGCCCACTTGGTTCTGTGTTTGGCTTTTGCAACTAGGCCCCATTGAAAAGCCCCCAGTGCTTTAGCTGCTACTGAACAGTGCTTGCAGAGCACCAAGGCTTCCTCTGTTTCTCACTCTTTGTCCCCAGATGTGTAGCCAGATGCTGAGCAAGAGGCTAGGAGGGGACATAGCTGGGGATGGCCAATGCAAATTGGCCAAAGGGATCCTCCTTGCTAAATCAGCTCAGGATCCCCAGTGAAGCCTGGGCTTTTTGTCTTTCCAAAGTAGTCATTGCCGGGGGACTGGCTGGGCCTACCGTAGCCTGTTTTGAGACAGGAGAGAGTGCTAAGCAAATCTTAGAAGGGGTGACACTACCCTGCAAGTCCCTTGAAATTCCCCTTCAGGGATCAGCAGTGCTTGGTAGCACACAAATCTCAGCACATGCACAGGCAGCAGTAAGTTAGAGCTTCACCCTGTTGCTGAGTCCTACCCCCAGTACCCTGCAGTAACTTACAGAGATAGTCATTGCCTGGGGACTGGCTGGGCCTTGCCCTGCTTGACCACCACGGCCTGTTTCAAGGAAGGAAGAAATTTACTGTCTGCTTCATCATCTCCCAATGGACCAAGGAAGGTTCCTTTGTAGGGCCACAAGGTGCCCTGAGGGCACTGTGTATCTGGTATGGCAGTACAGTGGTACAAGGGGTACTGCACCTCTCCCCCATGTTCCCCTGCCCTGGGAAATACCCAGCCTTGCCAGACAGTGAGGTCTCATGGGGCAAGGCAAGGTGGTGTTTGTTGTGGATGAAGTGAGATGGGGGGCTGCATGGGGCTTTGGTCCACTCAGGCCCTCTGGCTCCACATCATCTTGGGGGAGCTTTAGCCACCAAAGTGGCTCCAGGAATCTGTCAAGCTGTTGTTGCCCACCTCCATCCTTCCCAAAATCCATTATCATGCAGGACACTACAAGGGCTCCTTTTGCCTTGCCAGGTCTTGACTACAGTGAGCTCCTGAAAGAGCATAGAGATGGAGCTGTTATGGGGCCTGTCTCCCTGCCACGTGAGCAAAGAGAGGGGTGAGCTGTCGATGCAGAGGTCCTGGCCAGAAGACAGGCCTTGGAAAGCCTCTCAGCAGATGTCCCTGCCTCAGATCCTCCACTGCCCACAGTCCTCCCGTCTAGTCTGCGGCCAGTTCTTGCACTGGATGAGTGGACTGTGAGGTGGGTTGAGAACTGGCAGAAAGGCCGAGCTCAGATGGCTCTGATCAGCAGTGCAGAGTCTAGTTGGGGGCCTGTAGGCAGCAGTGTTCTCCTGGCTATGGCTGTCCTGGTCTAGGCCCATCAGGCAGCCTGAGCCCCATGCAGCTGCTGGCATGGTGCACCACCAACTCCCTTTGCACCCCACCCTGGTAAGAGAGGAATCAAAACTGGGGGCAAAACACAAAATTCCTCAGGATCAGATAAGGAAAGTTGTTCATTAGTGCAGTACAATACAAATACAATAGTACAGCACAGTACAAGTAACAATGAAAGAACAGAAAAAAGCAATGACATTAGGAAGTAATGTGTAAAGAGAGTGGTGTAACACAGCACCCACTCACCAGGCACAGCCAGGGAAAAAACACAGTGCCAACACCAGTCTGGGCTGTACTGGTTTGAAGCCAGACAGATCCTCTCTTCCCCCGAGAGGGACAAAAGAATGACACTCACACAAATGGATTGGAGAGTGATGGAAAGTTTAAATGGAAAAGCAATTGGTGAAACTACAAAAAACTACCAGCATAGTGCCAAGAATATCCCAAAGCGTACAGAGTCCCTTACATAACACCCAAAGGCTTCCCAACTCTTCCTTCCTCCCACCTGAGGGTATACCCAAACCCCCAGGGCTCTTTCTTCCCCCCCCCCACTGCTAGGCAAGTCTCAGGCTGGCCAGGTCTGGGACTGCCCCCCCACACACCTCCTTTCTCCTCCTGGCATTAGGCCTAGACAGGCCTAAGAGGCCTTGAGATACTCCCCCACCATTACCTGATAAGAGAGCATCTCCCATGGGAGCAGAGAGGGAGGAAAGAGAGAGAGAATGACTCTGCAGATGGATTTATAGGGGGCAGGATTTGTGGGTAGCAATACACCGTTTCCTGTGTCCACCTGATGGGGTTGGACACTTGGAGCACCGGAGGTGTAGCTTATGTGGCAGTGACAGGAGGCACCCAGCCTGAACTGACACAGGGGCCCACACAGGGTTCTGGAGTCTTCTCTGGAGACTTTGAAAATCCAGAACACTCCTGTGCAGCCTGATCTAGGTGTACTGGTGCCAGGAGGGAAGGTGGACTGGATGATCTCCAGAGGTCTCTCCCAATTCCCACTATTCTGCTTGGGCCTTGGGCAATGTGCAGATGTGTGCAAACCCAAAAGGCTCATCTGCTC
>NW_026539625.1:0-5676 GCF_027791375.1 Indicator indicator | reverse complement strand
TGAGTGGCAGTTCACATGAGTGGCAGTTCAGGTGAGTGGCAGTTCAGGTGAGTGGCAGTTCACGTGAGTGGCAGTTCAGGTGAGTGGCAGTTTAGGTGAGTGGCAGTTCAGGTGAGTGGCAGTTCACATGAGTGGCAGTTCAGGTGAGTGGCAGTTCAGGTGAGTGGCAGTTCACATGAGTGGCAGTTCAGGTGAGTGGCAGTTCAGGTGAGTGGCAGTTCACATGAGTGGCAGTTCAGGTGAGTGGCAGTTCAGGTGAGTGGCAGTTCACATGAGTGGCAGTTCAGGTGAGTGGCAGTTCAGGTGAGTGGCAGTTCACATGAGAGGAAGTTCAGGTGAGTGGCAGTTCACATGAGTGGCAGTTCACATGAGTGGCAGTTCACATGAGTGGCAGTTCACGTGAGTGGCAGTTCAGGTGAGTGGCAGTTTAGGTGAGTGGCAGTTCACATGAGTGGCAGTTCAGGTGAGTGGCAGTTCAGGTGAGTGGCAGTTCACATGAGTGGCAGTTCACATGAGTGGCAGTTCACATGAGTGGCAGTTCAGGTGAGTGGCAGTTCACGTGAGTGGCAGTTCAGGTGAGAGGCAGTTTAGGTGAGTGGCAGTTCACATGAGTGGCAGTTCAGGTGAGTGGCAGTTCAGGTGAGTGGCAGTTCACATGAGTGGCAGTTCACATGAGTGGCAGTTCACATGAGTGGCAGTTCAGGTGAGTGGCAGTTCACGTGAGTGGCAGTTCAGGTGAGTGGCAGTTTAGGTGAGTGGCAGTTCAGGTGAGTGGCAGTTCACATGAGTGGCAGTTCACATGAGTGGCAGTTCAGGTGAGTGGCAGTTCAGGTGAGTGGCAGTTCAGGTGAGTGGCAGTTCACATGAGTGGCAGTTCAGGTGAGTGGCAGTTCACATGAGAGGCAGTTCAGGTGAGTGGCAGTTCACATGAGTGGCAGTTCAGGTGAGTGGCAGTTCACATGAGTGGCAGTTCACATGAGTGGCAGTTCAGGTGAGTGGCAGTTCAGGTGAGTGGCAGTTCACATGAGTGGCAGTTCAGGTGAGTGGCAGTTCAGGTGAGTGGCAGTTCACATGAGTGGCAGTTCAGGTGAGTGGCAGTTCAGGTGAGTGGCAGTTCACATGAGAGGCAGTTCACGTGAGTGGCAGTTCAGGTGAGTGGCAGTTCAGGTGAGTGGCAGTTCACAGGAGTGGCAGTTCAGGTGAGTGGCAGTTCATGTGAGTGGCAGTTCAGGTGAGTGGCAGTTCAGGTGAGTGGCAGTTCACATGAGAGGCAGTTCACGTGAGTGGCAGTTCAGGTGAGTGGCAGTTCAGGTGAGTGGCAGTTCAGGTGAGTGGCAGTTCACATGAGTGGCAGTTCACGTGAGTGGCAGTTCAGGTGAGTGGCAGTTTAGGTGAGTGGCAGTTCAGGTGAGTGGCAGTTCACATGAGAGGCAGTTCACATGAGTGGCAGTTCAGGTGAGTGGCAGTTCAGGTGAGTGGCAGTTCAGGTGAGTGGCAGTTCACATGAGAGGCAGTTCAGGTGAGTGGCAGTTCAGGTGAGTGGCAGTTCAGGTGAGTGGCAGTTCACATGAGTGGCAGTTCAGGTGAGTGGCAGTTCAGGTGAGTGGCAGTTCAGGTGAGTGGCAGTTCACATGAATGGCAATTCACATGAGTGGCAGTTCACAGGAGTGGCAGTTCAGGTGAGTGGCAGTTCACATGAGTGGCAGTTCACGTGAGTGGCAGTTCAGGTGAGTGGCAGTTCAGGTGAGTGGCAGTTCACATGAGTGGCAGTTCACATGAGTGGTAGTTCACGTGAGTGGCAGTTCACAGGAGTGGCAGTTCACATGAGTGGCAGTTCAGGTGAGTGGCAGTTCAGGTGAGTGGCAGTTCAGGTGAGTGGCAGTTCACATGAGTGGCAGTTCAGGTGAGTGGCAGTTCAGGTGAGTGGCAGTTCAGGTGAGTGGCAGTTCACATGAGTGGCAGTTCAGATGAGTGGCAGTTCACATGAGTGGCAGTTCAGGTGAGTGGCAGTTCACGTGAGTGGCAGTTCAGGTGAGTGGCAGTTCACAGGAGTGGCAGTTCACATGAGTGGCAGTTCAGGTGAGTGGCAGTTCAGGTGAGTGGCAGTTCACATGAGTGGCAGTTCAGGTGAGTGGCAGTTCAGGTGAGTGGCAGTTCAGGTGAGTGGCAGTTCACAGGAGTGGCAGTTCACAGGAGTGGCAGTTCACATGAGTGGCAGTTCAGGTGAGTGGCAGTTCAGGTGAGTGGCAGTTCAGGTGAGTGGCAGTTCAGATGAGTGGCAGTTCAGGTGAGTGGCAGTTCACATGAGGGGCAGTTCACATGAGTGGCAGTTCAGGTGAGTGGCAGTTCAGGTGAGTGGCAGTTCACGTGAGTGGCAGTTCAGGTGAGTGGCAGTTTAGGTGAGTGGCAGTTCAGGTGAGTGGCAGTTCACATGAGTGGCAGTTCAGGTGAGTGGCAGTTCAGGTGAGTGGCAGTTCACATGAGTGGCAGTTCAGGTGAGTGGCAGTTCAGGTGAGTGGCAGTTCACATGAGTGGCAGTTCAGGTGAGTGGCAGTTCAGGTGAGTGGCAGTTCACATGAGTGGCAGTTCAGGTGAGTGGCAGTTCAGGTGAGTGGCAGTTCACATGAGAGGAAGTTCAGGTGAGTGGCAGTTCACATGAGTGGCAGTTCACATGAGTGGCAGTTCACGTGAGTGGCAGTTCAGGTGAGTGGCAGTTTAGGTGAGTGGCAGTTCACATGAGTGGCAGTTCAGGTGAGTGGCAGTTCAGGTGAGTGGCAGTTCACATGAGTGGCAGTTCACATGAGTGGCAGTTCAGGTGAGTGGCAGTTCACGTGAGTGGCAGTTCAGGTGAGTGGCAGTTTAGGTGAGTGGCAGTTCACATGAGTGGCAGTTCAGGTGAGTGGCAGTTCAGGTGAGTGGCAGTTCACATGAGTGGCAGTTCACATGAGTGGCAGTTCAGGTGAGTGGCAGTTCAGGTGAGTGGCAGTTCAGGTGAGTGGCAGTTCACATGAGTGGCAGTTCAGGTGAGTGGCAGTTCACATGAGAGGCAGTTCAGGTGAGTGGCAGTTCACATGAGTGGCAGTTCAGGTGAGTGGCAGTTCACATGAGTGGCAGTTCACATGAGTGGCAGTTCAGGTGAGTGGCAGTTCAGGTGAGTGGCAGTTCAGGTGAGTGGCAGTTCACAGGAGTGGCAGTTCACATGAGAGGCAGTTCACGTGAGTGGCAGTTCAGGTGAGTGGCAGTTTAGGTGAGTGGCAGTTCAGGTGAGTGGCAGTTCACATGAGTGGCAGTTCACATGAGTGGCAGTTCAGGTGAGTGGCAGTTCAGGTGAGTGGCAGTTCACATGAGTGGCAGTTCAGGTGAGTGGCAGTTCACATGAGAGGCAGTTCAGGTGAGTGGCAGTTCACATGAGTGGCAGTTCAGGTGAGTGGCAGTTCAGGTGAGTGGCAGTTCAGGTGAGTGGCAGTTCAGGTGAGTGGCAGTTCACATGAGGGGCAGTTCACATGAGTGGCAGTTCAGGTGAGTGGCAGTTCAGGTGAGTGGCAGTTCACGTGAGTGGCAGTTCAGGTGAGTGGCAGTTTAGGTGAGTGGCAGTTCAGGTGAGTGGCAGTTCACATGAGTGGCAGTTCAGGTGAGTGGCAGTTCAGGTGAGTGGCAGTTCACATGAGTGGCAGTTCAGGTGAGTGGCAGTTCAGGTGAGTGGCAGTTCACATGAGTGGCAGTTCAGGTGAGTGGCAGTTCAGGTGAGTGGCAGTTCACATGAGTGGCAGTTCAGGTGAGTGGCAGTTCAGGTGAGTGGCAGTTCACATGAGAGGAAGTTCAGGTGAGTGGCAGTTCACATGAGTGGCAGTTCACATGAGTGGCAGTTCACGTGAGTGGCAGTTCAGGTGAGTGGCAGTTTAGGTGAGTGGCAGTTCACATGAGTGGCAGTTCAGGTGAGTGGCAGTTCAGGTGAGTGGCAGTTCACATGAGTGGCAGTTCAGGTGAGTGGCAGTTCACGTGAGTGGCAGTTCAGGTGAGTGGCAGTTTAGGTGAGTGGCAGTTCACATGAGTGGCAGTTCAGGTGAGTGGCAGTTCAGGTGAGTGGCAGTTCACATGAGTGGCAGTTCACATGAGTGGCAGTTCACATGAGTGGCAGTTCAGGTGAGTGGCAGTTCAGGTGAGTGGCAGTTCAGGTGAGTGGCAGTTCACATGAGTGGCAGTTCAGGTGAGTGGCAGTTCACATGAGAGGCAGTTCAGGTGAGTGGCAGTTCACATGAGTGGCAGTTCAGGTGAGTGGCAGTTCACATGAGTGGCAGTTCACATGAGTGGCAGTTCAGGTGAGTGGCAGTTCAGGTGAGTGGCAGTTCAGGTGAGTGGCAGTTCACACGAGTGGCAGTTCACATGAGAGGCAGTTCACGTGAGTGGCAGTTCAGGTGAGTGGCAGTTTAGGTGAGTGGCAGTTCAGGTGAGTGGCAGTTCACATGAGTGGCAGTTCACATGAGTGGCAGTTCAGGTGAGTGGCAGTTCAGGTGAGTGGCAGTTCAGGTGAGTGGCAGTTCACATGAGTGGCAGTTCAGGTGAGTGGCAGTTCACATGAGAGGCAGTCCAGGTGAGTGGCAGTTCAGGTGAGTGGCAGTTCACATGAGAGGCAGTTCAGGTGAGTGGCAGTTCAGGTGAGTGGCAGTTCACATGAGTGGCAGTTCAGGTGAGTGGCAGTTCAGGTGAGTGGCAGTTCACATGAGAGGCAGTTCACATGAGTGGCAGTTCACGTGAGTGGCAGTTCACATGAGTGGCAGTTCACGTGAGTGGCAGTTCAGGTGAGTGGCAGTTCAGGTGAGTGGCAGTTCACATGAGTGGCAGTTCAGGTGAGTGGCAGTTTAGGTGAGTGGCAGTTCAGGTGAGTGGCAGTTCACATGAGTGGCAGTTCAGGTGAGTGGCAGTTTAGGTGAGTGGCAGTTCAGGTGAGTGGCAGTTCACATGTGTGGCAGTTCAGGTGAGTGGCAGTTCACATGAGAGGAAGTTCACATGAGTGGCAGTTCAGGTGAGTGGCAGTTCAGGTGAGTGGCAGTTCACGTGAGTGGCAGTTCAGGTGAGTGGCAGTTCAGGTGAGTGGCAGTTCACATGAGTGGCAGTTCAGGTGAGTGGCAGTTCAGGTGAGTGGCAGTTCACAGGAGTGGCAGTTCAGGTGAGTGGCAGTTCAGGTGAGTGGCAGTTCACAGGAGTGGCAGTTCAGGTGAGTGGCAGTTCAGATGAGTGGCAGTTCACATGAGTGGCAGTTCAGGTGAGTGGCAGTTCAGGTGAGTGGCAGTTCAGATGAGTGGCAGTTCAGGTGAGTGGCAGTTCACATGAGGGGCAGTTCACATGAGTGGCAGTTCAGGTGAGTGGCAGTTCAGGTGAGTGGCAGTTCAGATGAGTTGCAGTTCAGGTGAGTGGCAGTTCACATGAGGGGCAGTTCACATGAGTGGCAGTTCAGGTGAGTGGCAGTTCAGGTGAGTGGCAGTTCAGATGAGTGGCAGTTCAGGTGAGTGGCAGTTCACATGAGGGGCAGTTCACATGAGTGGCAGTTCAGGTGAGTGGCAGTTCAGGTGAGTGGCAGTTCACGTGAGTGGCAGTTCACGTGAGTGGCAGTTTAGGTGAGTGGCAGTTCAGGTGAGTGGCAGTTCACATGAGTGGCAGTTCAGGTGAGTGGCAGTT
>NW_026539624.1:0-5718 GCF_027791375.1 Indicator indicator | reverse complement strand
CCCCCAGACCCCCCTGGACAGAGAAGCAGAGTTTGTTAAGCAGAAAGTTGTTAACTTAGCTGCCAAGGTCAGTGTGTTATCTTCAGCCAGAAGAGAAGAAGAAACAGCAGCCAGACAGCCCAGCAACTGCCCCCACTGCCGAACGCAGAATGTGCAGAATGCCTACTTTGTTTTGGGTAATAGTTCTTAAACATTTCTATCTATCCAATGGAAGTGTTTAGAACAATCGTTATTTTGCTTTCTTACACCCAATAGTGACTTATTTACATTCTTTCACTTTCTCTGTTCTGAACTTTGCAAGGAAAAATTAAAAAGACAGCTTCAAACCATCACAGTCCACCCCTTCTAAACAATTCCATTGGCTGCTACTACCATTTATCTAATTTAAAATAATATCTACAACAATAGGTGAATAAAGACCATAGTCCATTCCGGCTATCTCAGATGTAGATGATTCAAAAGGGTCAAATCACAGGAAAAACAGCAAACAGTTTGTTTCCTCGCAGATGGAGCGAAGGAAGGAACAGGGACTCTCAGGTGACTCAGGGCTCTCAGGGTTCGTGCACCGTAGATCTCATGAACTCTCCTCTCGGGCGCGATGCTGTATCTGCGCAACACTCTGAATTTAACCTCTCTCAGCCAAAGTTAGATTTCTTTGTGGAATACACTGAATTTCACCGTTTTCTTGCATCACCCAATAGGTGTGACCAGGACCTTCAGCAGAAACCACCCCTCGGACAGGTTTGGCCTCTCCTGAAGGAGAAAATACCCAAACAGTTTTGCCTAACAGATTCTTTTCTCTGATAACAGGAACTCTATCACCTTCTTCCTTTCGCAACAAATCTGATTGGGCAGGTCCAGCTCGATTCACTGAACCTCTACTATTCACCAACCAGGTTGCTTGTGCTAAATGCTTCTCCCAGTTTTTCAAAGATCCACCCCCCATGGCTTTGAGAGTGGTTTTCAGCAAACCGTTGTAGCGTTCGATCTTCCCTGCAGCTGGTGCATAGTAGGGAATGTGGAATATCCACTCGATGCCGTGCTCTTTGGCCCAGTTTTTTACAAGATTGTTCTTGAAGTGAGTTCCATTGTCTGACTCAATCCTCTCTGGAGTTCCGTGTCTCCACAGGATTTGTCTTTCCAGACCAAGAATGGTGTTACGTGCAGTTGCATGAGGAACTGGGTAAGTTTCCAGCCATCCAGTGCTTGCCTCTACCATAGTCAGCACATACTGCTTACCCGATCGAGAACGAGGTAGAGTGATGTAGTCAATCTGCCAGGCTTCACCATACTTGTACTTGGACCATCGGTCACCGTACCACAAGGGCTTGATCCTCTTTGCCTGCTTAATTCCAGCACAAATGTCACAGTCATGGATGACTTGTGTGATAGCATCCATGGAAATGTCAATGGATCTGTCACGAGCCCATCGGTAGGTTGCATCTCTGCCTTGATGTCCTGACGAGTCATGAGCCCACCGGGCTAAGAACAGCTCACCTCGGTGTTTCCAGTCAAGATCAGGATCAGGATCAGAGTTTGTGTCCACCTGGGAAACTCTTGCAGCTAGATCTGCCTGATGGTTGTGTTGTTGTTCCTCAGTAGCTTTGCTCTTAGGAATGTGAGCATCGATGTGTCTCACTTTCACTGGGATTCTCTCAATATGAGCAGCAATGTCTTGCCACAGAGCTGCAGCCCAGATTGGCTTTCCTTTCCTCTGCCAGTCATTCTTCTTCCAGTCTTTCAGCCAACCCCACAAGGCATTGGCTACCATCCACGAGTCAGTGTAGAGATAAAGCTTTGGCCATCTCTCACGTTCAGCTACGTTAAGAGCTAGCTGGACAGCTTTTACCTCTGCAAATTGACTGGATTCTCCTTCTCCATCTCTCGCTTCTGCAACTCTGCGCGTTGGACTCCACACTGCAGATTTCCATCTCCACTTGTTCCCAACCAGACGACAGGAACCGTCTGTGAACAAAGCATATCTCTTTTCATCATCAGACAGATCACTGTAAGGAGGAGCTTCCTCTGCACGAGCTACTCTCTCCTCTGGAGGTTTAGCACAGCTTGTGCCTTCTGGCCAGTTTGTGATCACCTCCACCAAACCAGGCCTTTCGAGATTTCCCATTCGAGCTCTCTGTGTTATCAGAGCCATCCACTTAGACCAGGTAGCATCTGTTGCATGATGTGGTGAAGAACCTTCGCCTTTGAACATCCAATTCAGAACTGGCAATCTAGGAGCTAGAAGAAGTTGTGACTCAGTTCCGATCACTTCAGAAGCAGCTTTCATTCCTTCCTAAGCAGCTAAAATCTCTTTCTCTGTTGGAGTGTAGTTTGCCTCTGAGCCTCTGTAGCCACGACCCCAGAAACCAAGAGGACGTCCTCGTGTCTCACCTGGAGCTCTTTGCCATAAGCACCAGGTTGGACCATTGTCACTCGCGGCCGTGTACAGAATGTTCTTAATGTCTGGACCAGTTCGGACAGGTCCCGGACCCATCGCTTGAACTACCTCTCGCTTGATCTGGTCAAAGGCTGCTTGTTGCTCAGGACCCCATTGGAAACTGTTTCTCTTTCGAGTCACATCATAGAGAGGTTTCACAATCTGACTGTATCCAGGAACGTGCAGTCTCCAAAATCCCACTATGCCTAAGAAACGCAGAGTTTCTTTCTTGTTGATGGGATTTGCCATGGTGGAGACTCTGTTTATCACATCCATTGGGATGTGACGGCGACCATCTTGCCACCGCACTCCCAGAAACTGGATTTCTCTGGCAGGTCCTTTCACCTTGTCTCGCTTGATAGCGAAACCAGCTTGCAAGAGAATGTCAAGGATTTTGTTACCTTTCTCGAAGACTTCTTCAGCACTCTCACCCCAGACGATGATGTCATCAATGAAGTGAATGTGTTCTGGAGCTCCACCTTTCTCCAAAGCATCATGGATCACTGCATGGCAGATGGTTGAACTGTGAATCCACCCCTGGGGCAAACGATTGAATGTGTACTGAATGCCTCTCCAGGTGAAAGCAAACTGAGGCCTGCATTCCTCTGCTATGGGAATAGAGAAGAAAGCATTAGCAATGTCTATGGTAGCATACCATTTGGCCTGCTTGGATTCCAGCTCATATTGGAGTTCCATCATGTCTGGCACAGCTGCACTCATGGGTGGAGTTACTTCATTCAAGGCACGGAAATCAACTGTCAGACGCCACTCTCCATTCTGCTTTCGCACAGGCCAGATTGGACTGTTGAAAGGTGAATGAGTTTTGCTGATGACCTTCTGACTCTCCAACTGACGAATCAAGTTTTGAATGGGCACCAAAGAGTCACGGTTGGTTCTGTATTGTCTGTGATGCACAGTTTGAGAAGCAACCGGCAGCTTTACATCCTCTATCTCATGTTGTCCCACAACTGCAGATTCATCTGAAAGCTCAGGTCTAATGGACAACTTCAATTTTCCTCCATCAATTTCTACAGTTGCTATTCCAAAAGCCCATTTGTAACCCTTAGGGTCTTTAAAACGCCCTTCTCTCAGAAAGTCAATTCCCAAAATACAAGGTGCATTAGGACCTGTTACAATAGTATGTTTCTTCCACTGCTTCCCAGTTAAACTTATATCAACCTCTATCTTAAACAACTCTTGAGATCCACCAGTGACTCCCTGAATAGTTATAGATTCTCCCCCTTGATAATTTGATGGTATTATGGTGCACTGAGCTCCTGTGTCAACCAAGGCCCTGTACTTCTGAAATTTTGAAGTGCCAGGCCACTGGATGTACACATCCCAATAGATTCTGTTATCTCCATTATCCCTTACCTCCCCCTGGCGGAAGGCAGGGCACCCCTAATGGTGGGGATTACATCCACATGTACAGCTGGCACAACGTCCAGCATCAGAATTAGGATCACTGTTGGAGCTATCAGAGTTGTTCTGGGAAACTGAGGAAGTGACAGCTACCCTCCTGGTATTGCTACCTCGGGATCTGCCCCTCTGCAGCTCCCGTAACCTCTTGAAAAGATCAGAAGTTGGTTGACCATCCCATCTGTTCATGTTCTCACCAAACTGATCACGCAGAGTTATCCAGATACTGCCACGTGATTGCCTCTGCTGTCTGTTTTGGTTTGACCTATTCTGGAACGGCCTCCTTGGAGCACGTCTGTTCCTAACAGCTGAAACTTGTATCCATCTGGAGGAAGAGGAATTAGAATCATCCCCCTTCATCAAGTTGGATATGGAGGTTTTAAGTTCCTCCTTCAGCTCTTTCATGCAATTCTCCATCTTTCCAGACAGAGTTTCAATGGCTGAAACCAAAGAAGTACGTGCAAGACTATCTCCAACTGCCTCATTTGGTCAGTGAAATGGCCAACAGTGGGAGGCACTCCACCATAATTTCTTGCCACAATCCTGCTTGCCAGAATAGTAGCATAATTAGGAGGAGCAAGCTTAATGAGCTTTTTGGCAAGGCCTGTACCAACAGGAATTTCATCAGGATTCAGAGTCTTATGATCTCCATACATTATTTCTCTCACAGCAAACTCTCTCAGACGCTTGATTCCCTCAGCTATTGTAGTCCAAGGCTTAGGGTTCCATGGTAAATCATCTCTGCTGGGGTACCTCAGCGAGACTGCCAGTAGGAGGCGTGCCCACAGAGAAACTTTACCAATGCACTTGCCTAGATGCCTGTCTATGCCTGTATCCTTTGAGAGCATCCCCAACTGAGAGGCCGACTTGTCACCTACCACCAATGCTGGGGCTCCCATATCAAAACACCTGGCTAGCCAAGACAGGACTGGCTCATTATCTCCTCTGATGTAATCCTTCCTCACATGTCTAATTTCCTGTCTGGGTGCATTAGCTGACTGTATGTCATCCTCCTCCTCATCATCATCATCATCCTGAGGTTGCTGTCCCCATAATCCTATTTTAATCCTCCGTTGAATTTCTTTGAGTTCAGAGGCACTACCAGCAGTTGCTAATCTACTAGGGTCTACATCCTGACCTACATCTCCATCATCCATGTGGGGTCTCAAGAGGTCTACCAGAGTTTTAAGGCTAACCCTCTCTTCCTCATCAGAAGGATCTTTCTTAACAGAGGGACCCTGAGTAGAAGGACCCTCATCTCCATCTGCACCATCTCCTGCAGCATCTGCATCTCCTTTACGCTTTCTGCTTACAGTGGCCACCAAATTTACTGGCTTGGTTTTCACATTCACAGCAGAGTTGGAAGAGCAAGTAGCCTTATGTCTTTCTTGACACAGTGCTATCAGTAGCCATATGATTATTCCAAGAAGCAACAAATTTAAGATTAAGGTTAGCACAAGATATCTAGGGTACCACTGGTTCCAAGGACCCTCTGTAGTTGTAAGAGGAGTAACAAACTCATATGTGTCTGCTAGCACATCCATAGTTGAGTTACCATAGCTTCTTAGCCCAATAAGACCACAACAGAATTCACCAACATTCAGTAACTTGTTCTTAACCCAAAGAAATTACTTATATGCCACATATCTCACAATCTTGTCTATCATGCAAGAAACAGCCCATCTGTAAACAATTGCACCGATAATAGATGAAATAAAATTACTCAGAATCCAAAACAGCTTCATTTTGCTTCCTAATCTGAGCAGAAATAAATCACAAGCAATCGAGCCCCACGTTGGGCGCCAAAAAATAAAAAGTGTGTCGGTGTGAGCTGAAATTCCCCCCCCACCAACAATAACCAG
>NW_026539623.1:0-5724 GCF_027791375.1 Indicator indicator | reverse complement strand
ATTTTGGTGAGGTCCGAGCCATTTTGGCGAGGTCGGTGCCATCTTCGTGAGGTCGGCGCTATTTTGGTGAGGTCGGCGCCATTTTCGTGAGTTCGTGCACATCTTCGTGAGGTCGGCGCCATCTTCGTGAGGTCGGCGCCATTTTGGTGAGGTCAGCGCCAGTTTGATGAGGTCGGCACAGTTTTGGTGAGGTCAGCGCAATCTTCGTGAGGTCGGCGCCATCTTCTTGAGTTCAGCGCCAATGTTTTGAGGTCGGCGCCATATTCGTGAGGTCGGTACCATCTTAGTGAGGTCGCTGCCATCTTCGTGAGGTCGGCGCTATTTTCGTGAGGTCGGCGTCATTTTGGTGAGGTCCGAGCCATTTTGGAGAGGTCGGTGCCATCTTCGTGAGGTCGGCGCCATCTTCGTAAGGTCGGCGCCATTTTGGTGAGGTCGTCGCCATCTTCGTGAGGTCGGTGCCATCTTCGTTAGGTCGGTGCCATCTTCGTGAAGTCGGCGCTATTTTCCTGAGATTTTCCTGAGGTTGGCGCCATTTTTGTGAGTTCCGAGCCATTTTGATGAGTTCGGTGCCATCTTCGTGAGGTCGATGCCATCTTCGTGAGGTCGTTGCCATCTTCGTGAGGTCGGAGCCATCTTCGTGAGGTCGGCGCCATTTTGGTGAGGTCGTCGCCATCTTCGTGAGGTGGCGCTATTTCGTGAGGTCGGCGCATTTTGTGAGGTCGGAGCCATTTTGGTGAGGTCGGCGCCATTTTGGTGAGGTTGGCGCCATCTTCGTGAGGTCGGCGCCATCTTTGTGAGGTCGGCGCCATCTTCGTGAGGTCGGCGCCATCTTCGTGAGGTCGGCGCCATCTTTGTGAGGTCGGCACCATCGTCGTGAGGCCGGTGCAATCTTCGTGAAGTCGGCGCCATCTTCGTGAGGTCAGCGCCATTTTGGTGAGGTCGGCGCCATCTCGTGAGGTCGGTGCCATTTGTGAGGTCGGCGCCATGTTCGTGAGGTCGGCGCTATTTTCGTGAGGTCGGTGCCATCTTGGAGAGGTTTCGCCATCTTGGTGAGGTCGGTGACATTTTGGTGAGGTCGGCGCCATCTTCGTGAGGTCGGCGCAATCTTCGTGAGGTCGGCGCATTTGTGAGTCGCATTTCGTGAGGTCGGCGCCATTTTGGTGAGTTCGGTGCCATCTTCGTGAGGTCGATGCCATCTTCGTGAGGTCGATGCCATCTTCGTGAGGTCGGAGCCATCTTCGTGAGGTCGGCGCCATTTTGGTGAGGTCGTCGCCATCTTCGTGAGGTCGGTGCCATCTTCGTGAGGTCGGCGCCATCTTCGTGAGGTCGGCGCTATTTTCGTAAAGTCGGCACCATTTTGGTGAGGTCCGATCCATTTTGGCGAGGTCGGTGCCGTCTTCGTGAGGTCGGCGCCATCTTCGTGAGGTCGGCGCCATTTTCGTGAGGTCGGCGCCATTTTGTGAGGTCGGCGCCATTTTGTGAGGTCGGCGCCATCTTCGTGAGGTCGGCGCCATCTTCGTGAGGTCGGCGCTATTTTCGTGAGGTCGGAGCCATTTTGGTGTTGTCGGCGCCATTTGTGACTTCGGCGCCACTTTGGTGAGGTCGGCGCCATCTTCGTGATGTCGACGCCATCTTCGTGAGGTCGGCGCCATTTTGGTGAGGTCGGCGCCATCTTCGTGAGGTCGGCGCCATCTTCGTGAGGTCGGCGCCATCTTCGTGAGGTCGGCGCTATTTTCGTGAGGTCGGCGCCATTTTCGTGAGGTCGGTGCCATTTTGTGAGGTCGGTGCCATCTTCGTGAGGTTGTTGCCATCTTCATGAGGTCGGCGCTATTTTCGTGAGGTCGGCGCCATTTTCGTGAGGTCGGCACAATTTTGGTGAGGTGGCAGCCATTTTCGTGAGGTCGGCGCCATCTTCGTGAGGTCGGCGCCATTTTGGTGAGGTCGGCGGTAATTCCATGAGGTCGGCACCGTCTTCGTGAGGTCGGCGCCATTTTTGTGTGGTCGGCTGCATCTTCGTGAGGTCGTAGCCATTTTGGTTGAGGTCGGCGCCATCTTCGTGAGGTCGGCGCCATTTTCGTGAGGTCGGCGCCATTTTGGTGAGGTCGGCGCCATCTTGTGAGGTCGGCGCATCTTCGTGAGGTCGGCGCCATCTTCGTGAGGTCGGCGCCATCTTCGTGAGGTCGCCGTAATCATCTTGAGGTCGGCGCCATTTTCTGAGGTCGACGCCATCTTCGTGAGGTCGGCGCCATCTTCGTGAGGTCGGCGCTATTTTCGTGAGGTCGGCGCCATTTTGGTGAGGTCGGCGCCATTTTGGTGAGGTCGGTGCCATCTTTGTGAGGTCAGTACCATCTTCGTGAGGTCGGCGCATTTTCGTGAGGTCGGCGCCATTTTGGTGAGGTCGGCGCCATCTTCGTGAGGTCGGTGCCATCTTCGTGAGGTCGGCGCTATTTTCCTGAGTTTTGAGGTCGGCGCCATTTTGTGAGGTCGGTGCCATCTTCGTGAGGTCGTGCCATCTTCGTGAGGTCGGCGCCATTTCGTGAGGTCGGCGCCATTTTCGTGAGGTCGGCGCCATCTTCGTGAGGTCGGCGCCATTTTCGTGAGGTCGCGCCATCTTCGTGAGGTCGGCGCCATCTTCGTGAGGTCGGCGCCATCTTCGTGAGGTCGGCGCCATTTTGGTGAGGTCGCGCCATCTTCGTGAGGTCGGCGCTATTTCATGAGGTCGGCGCCATTTTGGTGAGGTCGGCGCCATCTTCGTGAGGTCGGCGCCATTTTGGTGAGGTCGGCGCCATTTGGTGAGGTCGGCCATCTTTGTGAGGTTGGCGCTGTTTTCGTGAGGTCGGCGCCATCTTCGTGAGGTCGGCGCCATCTTTGTGAGGTCGGCGCCATCTTCGTGAGGTCGGAGTCATCTTTGTGAGGTCGGGGCCATCTTCGTGAGGTCAGCCCCATTTTGGTGAGGTCGGCGCCATCATCATAAGGTCGGTGCGATTCTGATGAGGTCGGCGCTATGTTCGTGAGGTCGGCGCTATTTTCGTGAGGTCGGTGCCATCTTGGAGAGGTTTTCGCCATCTTGGTGAGGTCGGCGCCATTTTGGTGAGGTCGGCGCCATCTTCGTGAGGTCGGCGCTATTTTCGTGAGGTTGGTGTAATCCTGGAGAGGTTGTCGCCACTTTGGTGAGGTCGGCACCATTTTGGTGATGTCGGCGCCATCTTCGTGAGGTCAGCGCCATCTTCGTGACATCGGCGCTATTTTCATGAGGTTGGCGCCAATTTCCTAAACCCGTGCCATTTTATTGAGGTCGGGGCAATCTTCGTGAGGTCGGCGCCATCTTCGTAAGGTCGGCGCTATTTTCGTGAGTTCAGCGCCATTTTGGTGAGGTCGGCGCCATCTTCATGAGGTCGGTGCCATCTTCGTGAGGTCACTGCCATCTTCATAGAGGTCGGCGCTATTTTCGTGAGGTCGGCGCCATTTTGGTGAGGTCCGAGCCATTTTGGCGAGGTTGACACCGTCTTCGTGAGGTCGGCACCATCTTCGTGATGTCGTCGCTATTTTCGTGAGGTCATCGCCATTTTGGTGAGGTCGGCACCATTTTGGTGAGGTCGGCGCAATTTTGGTGAGGTTGGCGCCATCTTTGTGATGTCGGGGCCATCTTCGTGAGGTCAATGCTATTTTGGTGAGGTCGGTGCCATCTTCGTAAGGTCGGCGCCATTTTGGTGAGGTCGTCGCCATCTTCGTGAGGTCGGCACTATTTTCGTGAGGTCGGTGCCATCTTGGAGAGGTTGGCGCCATCTTCGTGAGGGTGGCACCATCTTCGTGAGGTCAGCGCTATCTTCTTGACATCGGCGCCATCTTCGTGAGGTCGGCGCTATTTTGATGAGGTTGGCGCCATTTTGGTGAGGTCGCCACCATCTTCGTGAGGTCGGCGCTATTTTCGTGAGGTCGGCGCCATTTTGGTGAGGTCGCGCCATTTGGTGAGGTCGGCACATTTTGGTGAGGTCGGCGCATCTTCGTGAGGTCGGCGCCATCTTCGTGAGGTCGCGCCATTTTGGTGAGGTCGGCGCCATCTTCGTGAGGTCGGCGCCATCTTCGTCAGGTCGGCGCCAACTTCGTCAGGTCGGTGCCATTTTGTGAGGTCGGCGACATCTTTGTGAGGTCGGCGCCATCTTCGGGAGGTCGGCGCCGTCTTCATGAGGTCGGCGCCATCTTCGTGAGGTCGGCGCCATCTTCGTGAGGTCGGCGCCATTTTGGTGAGGTCGTCGCCATCTTCGTGAGGTCGGTGCCATCTTCGTGAGGTCGGTGCCATCTTCGTGAAGTCGGCGCTATTTTCCTGAGATTTTCCTGAGGTTGGCGCCATTTTTGTGAGGTCGCGCCATTTTGGTGAGGTCGGCGCCATCTTCGTGAGGTCGTGCCATCTTCGTGAGGTCGGCGCCATCTTCGTGAGGTCGGCGCCATCTTCGTGAGGTCGGCGCCATTTTGGTGAGGTCGGCGCCATCTTCGTGAGGTCGGCGCCATCTTCGTGAGGTCGGCGCCATCTTCGTGAGGTCGGCGCTATTTTCTGAGATTTGTGAGGTCGGCGCCATTTTTGTGAGGTCCGAGGCATTTTGATGAGGTCGGCGCCATCTTCGTGAGGTCGGCGCCATCTTCGTGAGGTCGTGCCATCTTCGTGAGGTCGGAGCCATCTTCGTGAGGTCCGAGCCATTTTGGTGAGGTCGTGCCATCTTCGTGAGGTCGGCTCCATCTTCGTGAGGTCGGCGCTATTTTGGTGAGGTCGGCGCCATTTTGGTGAGGTCGGCGCCATCTTCGTCAGTTCGTCGCTATTTTCGTGAGGTCGGCGCCATCTTGGTGAGGTCGGCGCCATCTTCGTGAGGTGGGCGCCATCGTCGTGAGGTCGGCGCCATTTCGTGAGGTCGGCGCTATTTGATGAGGTCGGCGCCATTTTCGTGAGGTTGGCTCCATCTTTGTGAGGTGGGCGCCATCTTCGTGAGGTCGGCACTATTTTGTTTAGGTAGGCGCCATTTTGGTGAGGTCGGTGCCATCTTCGTGAGGTCGGCACCATCTTCAATAGGTCGGCGCCATCTTTGTGAGGTCAGCGCTATTTTAATGAGGTCGGTGCCATTTTGGTGAGGTCAGCGCCATCTTCGTGAGGTGGGCACCATCTTCGTGAGGTCGGCGCCATCTTCGTGAGGTTGGCGTTATTTTCGTGAGGGTGGCGTCATTTTGGTGAGGTGGGCGACATCTTCGTGAGGTCGTCGGTATTTTCGTGAGGTCATCACCATTTTGGTGAGATCGCCGCCATCTTCGTGAGGTCGGCGCTATTTTCGTGAGGTCGGCGCCGTTTTGGTGAGGTCGGTGCCATCTTCGTGAGGTCGTCGCCATTTTGGTGAGGTCGGCGCCATCTTCGTGAGATCGACGCTACTTTCGTTAGGTCCAGCCATTTTGAGAGGTCGGCGCCATCTTCGTGAGGTCGGTGCCATCTTGGTGAGTTCGGCGCCATCTTCGTGAGGTCGGCGCCATTTTCGTGAGGTCGGTGCCATCTTCGTGAGGTCGGTGCCATCTTGGTGAGGTGACGCTTTTTTCGTGAGGTCTGCGCTATTTTCATGAGGTCGGTGCCATTTTGGTGAGGTCGTGCCATTTTGGTGAGGTCTGTGCCGTCTTCGGGAGGTCGGCGCCATTTTCGTGAGGTCACCGCCATTTTGGTGAGGTCGGCGCCATCTTCGTGAGGTCGGC
>NW_026539622.1:0-5773 GCF_027791375.1 Indicator indicator | reverse complement strand
CCCTCTCCCAGGAGCTTCCCCCCCAGACCCCCCTGGACAGAGAAGCACAGTTAGTTAAGCAGAAAGTTGTTAACTTAGCTGCCAAGGTCAGTGTGTTATCTTCAGCCAGAAGAGAAGAAGAAACAGCAGCCAGACAGCCCAGCAACTGCCCCCACTGCCGAACGCAGAATGTGCAGAATGCCCACTTTGTTTTGGGTAATAGTTCTTAAACATTTCTATCTATCCAATGGAAGTGTTTAGAACAATCGTTATTTTGCTTTCTTACACCCAATAGTGACTTATTTACATTCTTTCACTTTCTCTGTTCTGAACTTTGCAAGGAAAAATTAAAAAGACAGTTTCAAACCATCACAGTCCACCCCTTCTAAACAATTCCATTGGCTGCTACTATCATTTATCTAATCTAAAATAATACCTACAACAATAGGTGAATAAAGACCATAGTCCATTCCGGCTATCTCAGATGTAGATGATTCAAAAGAGTCAAATCACAGGAAAAACAGCAAACAGCTTGTTTCCTCACAGATGGAGCGAAGGAAGGAACAGGGACTCTCAGGTGACTCAGGGCTCTCAGGGTTCGTGCACCGTAGATCTCATGAACTCTCCTCTTGGGCGCGATGCTGTATCTGCGCAACACTCTGAATTTAACCTCTCTCAGCCAAAGTTAGATTTCTTTGTGGAATACACTGAATTTCACCATTTTCTTGCATCACCCAATAGGTGTGACCAGGACCTTCAGCAGAAACCACCCCTCGGACAGGTTTGGCCTCTCCTGAAGGAGAAAATACCCAAACTGTTTTGCCTAACAGATTATTTTCTCTGATAACAGGAACTCTATCACCTTCTTCCTTTCGCAACAAATCTGATTGGGCAGGTCCAGCTCGATTCACTGAACCTCTACTATTCACCAACCAGGTTGCTTGTGCTAAATGTTTCTCCCAGTTTTTCAAAGATCCACCCCCCATGGCTTTGAGAGTGGTTTTCAGCAAACCGTTGTAGCGTTCGATCTTCCCTGCAGCTGCTGCATAGTAGGGAATGTGGAATATCCACTCGATGCCGTGCTCTTTGGCCCAGTTTTTTACAAGATTGTTCTTGAAGTGAGTTCCGTTGTCTGACTCAATCCTCTCTGGAGTTCCGTGTCTCCACAGGATTTGTCTCTCCAGGCCAAGAATGGTGTTACGTGCAGTTGCATGAGGAACTGGATAAGTTTCCAGCCATCCAGTGCTTGCCTCTACCATAGTCAGCACATACTGCTTACCAGATCGAGAGCGAGGTAGAGTGATGTAGTCAATCTGCCAGGCTTCACCATACTTGTACTTGGACCATCGGTCACCGTACCACAAGGGCTTGATCCGCTTTGCCTGCTTAATAGCAGCACAAATGTCACAGTCATGGATGACTTGTGTGATAGCATCCATGGAAATGTCAATGGATCTGTCACGAGCCCATCGGTAGGTTGCATCTCTGCCTTGATGTCCTGACGAGTCATGGGCCCACCGAGCTAAGAACAGCTCACCTCGGTGTTTCCAGTCAAGATCAGGATCAGGATCAGAGTTTGTGTCCACCTGGGAAACTCTTGCAGCTAGATCTGCCTGATGGTTGTGTTGTTGTTCCTCAGTAGCTTTGCTCTTAGGAATGTGAGCATCGATGTGTCTCACTTTCACTGGGATTCTCTCAATGCGAGCAGCAATGTCTTGCCACAGATCTGCAGCCCAGATTGGCTTTCCTTTCCTCTGCCAGCCATTCTTCTTCCAGTCTTTCAGCCAACCCCACAAGGCATTGGCTACCATCCACGAGTCGGTGTAGAGATAAAGCTTTGGCCATCTCTCACGTTCAGCTATGTTAAGAGCTAGCTGGACAGCTTTTACCTCTGCGAATTGACTGGATTCTCCTTCTCCATCTCTCGCTTCTGCAACTCTGCGCATTGGACTCCACACTGCAGATTTCCATCTCCGCTTGTTCCCAACAAGACGACAGGAACCGTCTGTGAACAAAGCATATCTCTTTTCATCATCAGACAGATCACTGTAAGGAGGAGCTTCCTCAGCACGAGTTACTCTCTCCTCTGGAGGTTTAGCACAGCTTGTGCCTTCTGGCCAGTTTGTGATCACCTCCACCAAACCAGGCCTTTCGAGATTTCCCATTCGAGCTCGCTGTGTTATCAGAGCCATCCACTTAGACCAGGTAGCATCTGTTGCATGATGTGGTGAAGAACCTTTGCCTTTGAACATCCAATTCAGAACTGGCAATCTAGGAGCTAGAAGAAGTTGTGACTCAGTTCCGATCACTTCAGAAGCAGCTTTCACTCCTTCATAAGCAGCTAAAATCTCTTTCTCTGTTGGAGTGTAGTTTGCCTCTGAGCCTCTGTAGCCACGACCCCAGAAACCAAGAGGACGTCCTCGTGTCTCCCCTGGAGCTCTTTGCCATAAGCACCAGGTTGGACCATTGTCACTCGCGGCCGTGTACAGAATGTTCTTAATGTCTGGACCAGTTCGGACAGGTCCCAGACCCATCGCTTGGACTACCTCTCGCTTGATCTGGTCAAAGGCTGCTTGTTGCTCAGGACCCCATTGGAAACTGTTTCTCTTTCGAGTCACATCATAGAGAGGTTTCACAATCTGACTGTATCCAGGAATGTGCAGTCTCCAAAATCCCACTATGCCTAGGAAGCGCAGAGTTTCTTTCTTGTTGATGGGATTTGCCATGGTGGAGACTCTGTTTATCACATCCATTGGGATGTGACGGCGACCATCTTGCCACCGCACTCCCAGAAACTGGATTTCTCTGGCAGGTCCTTTCACCTTGTCTCGCTTGATAGCGAAACCAGCTTGCAAGAGAATGTCAAGGATTTTATTACCTTTCTCGAAGACTTCTTCAGCAGTCTCACCCCAGACGATGATGTCATCGATGAACTGAATGTGTTCTGGAGCTCCACCTTTCTCCAAAGCATCATGGATCACTGCATGGCAGATGGTTGAACTGTGAATCCACCCCTGGGGCAAACGATTGAATGTGTACTGAATGCCTCTCCAGGTGAAAGCAAACTGAGGCCTGCATTCCTCTGCTATGGGAATAGAGAAGAAAGCATTAGCAATGTCTATGGTAGCATACCATTTGGCCTGCTTGGATTCCAGCTCATATTGGAGTTCCATCATGTCTGGTACAGCTGCACTCATGGGTGGAGTTACTTCATTCAAGGCACGGAAATCAACTGTCAGACGCCACTCTCCATTCTGCTTTCTCACAGGCCAGATTGGACTGTTGAAAGGTGAATGAGTTTTGCTGATGACCTTCTGACTCTCCAACTGACGAATCAAGTTTTGAATGGGCACCAAAGAGTCACGGTTGGTTCTGTATTGTCTGTGATGCACAGTTTGAGAAGCAACCGGCAGCTTTACATCCTCTATCTCATGTTGTCCCACAACTGCAGATTCATCTGAAAGCTCAGGTCTAATGGACAACTTCAATTTTCCTCCATCAATTTCTACAGTTGCTATTCCAAAAGCCCATTTGTAACCCTTAGGGTCTTTAAAACGCCCTTCTCTCAGAAAGTCAATTCCCAAAATACAAGGTGCATTAGGACCTGTTACAATAGTATGTTTCTTCCACTGCTTCCCAGTTAAACTTATATCAACCTCTATCTTAAACAACTCTTGAGATCCACCAGTGACTCCCTGAATAGTTATAGATTCTCCCCCTTGATAATTTGATGGTATTATGGTGCACTGAGCTCCTGTGTCAACCAAGGCCCTGTACTTCTGAAATTTTGAAGTGCCAGGCCACTGGATGTACACATCCCAATAGATTCTGTTATCTCCATTATCCCTTACCTCCCCCTGGCGGAAGGCAGGGCACCCCTAATGGTGGGGATTACCTCCACATGTACAGCCGGCACAATGTCCAGCATCAGAATTAGGATCACTGTTGGAGCTATCAGAGTTGTTCTGGGAAACTGAGGAAGCGACAGCTACCCTCCTGGTATTGCTACCTCGGGATCTGCCCCTCTGCAGCTCCCGTAACCTCTTGAAAAGATCAGAAGTTGGTTGACCATCCCATCTGTTCATGTTCTCACCAAACTGATCACGCAGAGTTATCCAGATACTGCCACGTGATTGCCTCTGCTGTCTGTTTTGGTTTGACCTATTCTGGAATGGCCTTCTTGGAGCACGTCTGTTCCTAACAGCTGAAACTTGTATCCATCTGGAGGAAGAGGAATCAGAATCATCCCCCTTCATCAAGTTGGATATGGAGGTTTTAAGTTCCTCCTTCAGCTCTTTCATGCAATTCTTCATTTCTCCAGACAAAGTTTCAATGGCTGAAACCAAAGAAGTACGTGCAAGACTATCCTCCAATTGCCTCATTTGATCAGTGAAATGGCCAACAGTAGGAGGTGCTCCACCATAATTTCTTGCCACAATCCTGCTTGCCAGAATAGTAGCATAATTAGGAGGAGCAAGCTTAATGAGCTTTTTGGCAAGGCCTGTTCCAACAGGAATTTCATCAGGATTCAGAGTCTTATGATCTCCATACATTACTTCTCTCACAGCAAACTCTCTCAGACGCTTGATTCCCTCAGCTATTGTGGTCCAAGGCTTAGGGTTCCATGGTAAATCATCTCTGCTGGGGTACCTCAGCGAGACTGCCAGTAGGAGGCGTGCCCACAGAGAAGCTTTACCAATGCACTTGCCTAGATGCCTGTCTATGCCTGTATCCTTTGAGAGCATCCCCAACTGAGAGGCCGACTTGTCGCCTACCACCAATGCTGGGGCTCCCATATCAAAACACCTGGCTAGCCAAGACAGGACTGGCTCATTATCTCCTCTGATGTAATCCTTCCTCTCATGTCTAATTTCCTGTCTGGGTGCATTATCTGACTGTATGTCATCCTCCTCCTCCTCCTCATCATCATCCTGAGGTCGCTGTCCCCATAATCCTATTTTAATCCTCCGTTGAATTTCTTTGAGTTCAGAGGCACTACCAGCAGCTGCTAATCTACTAGGGTCTACATCCTGACCTACATCTCCATCATCCATGTGGGGTCTCAAGAGGTCTACCAGAGTTTTAAGGCTAACCCTCTCTTCCTCATCAGAAGGATCTTTCTTAACAGAGGGACCCTGAGTAGAAGGACCCTCATCTCCATCTGCACCATCTCCTGCAGCATCTGCATCTCCTTTACGCTTTCTGCTTACAGTGGCCACCAAATTTACTGGCTTGGTTTTCACATTCACAGCAGAGTTGGAAGAGCAAGTAGCCTTATGTCTTTCTTGACACAGTGCTATCAGTAACCATATGATTATTCCAAGAAGCAACAAAATTAAGGCAAGCACAAGATATCTAGGGTACCACTGGTACCAAAGACCCTCTGTAGTTGTAAGAGGAGTAACAAACTCATATGTGTCTGCTAGCAGATCCATAGTTGAGTTACCATAGCTTCTTAGCCCAATAAGACCACAACAGAATTCACCAACATTCAGTAACTTGTTCTTAACCCAAAGAAATTACTTATATGCCACATATCTCACAATCTTGTCTATCATGCAGGAAACAGCCCATCTGTAGACAATTGCACCGATAATAGATGAAATAAAATTACTCAAAATCCAAAACAGCTTCATTTTGCTTCCTAATCTGAGCAGAAATAAATCAAACAATCAATCGAGCCCCGAGTTGGAGCGCCAAAAAATAAAAAGTGTGTCGGTGTGAGCTGAAATTCCCCCCCCACCAACAATAACCAGGCTAGCTCAGTCTGGAAGCAAATGAAAAGCTGTATTTA
>NW_026539621.1:0-5800 GCF_027791375.1 Indicator indicator | reverse complement strand
TATTTGCCAGACTAGAAGACTAGACTAAGTAGCAAAATGGTACTGATTTCCTTTCTTTCAGATCTCTATAAAAATGGTCTTCAGAGAGCTAATTTTGTACCATTCATTGCTGTGCTGAAGGTGAGTCACTTGTTAAATGCTTTTCAGTTTTGCCTGCTGTATTGATAAATTAGGGATTTGTACAGGATCACTTTGATACTCATTTCCAGATAACAGTTGGTGCTTTAACTGTTTGGGGCAAAAAAATAATGGAAGGGAAGGCAAAAAGGAACTCTTTCTCTCTAGAATTAACACACCTCAAAAACTGGACATTTTTAGGATGACAAGTTATCTTTCTGACTCAGGCAAGCAGCAGAATTTGTTTAGAAAAGGCTTTTTTGACTGGTGTGAATGTGCTGTGTAACAAAATATTCCTCCAACAGTTCTACTGTACTCTACCTGTGGCTGTCTCACATTTATTGTGCTACAAAAACTTGGTGTGCCTTTGGTGGAAGGAAGTATATTCAGTATGTACCCCTCCATTTCTTTGTTTGTGGGTCTTTCCTGTGTGTAAGTGGTTTCTGAATTGGCCTCTGTGAGGTTTCACTCTACTCTGCCCTGGTGAGGCTGCATCTGGAATGCTGTGTCCTGTTCTGGTCCCTTCAGTTCAAGAAGGACCTCAGGAAACTGCTTGAAAGAGTCCAGTTGTAGCTAAAAGTCTTTGGGATGCAATATTATCACAGAATCCTAGAATTATTTGGGTTCAAAGAGACCTCCAAAGGTCATCCAGTCCAACTCCCATGCAGTCAGCAGAGACATCCTCCACTAGATCAGGTTGCTCAGAGCCTTGGCCAGCCTGACCTTGAATATCTCCAGGGATGGGGCCTCAACTATTTCCCTGGGCAACCTGTTCCAGTGTGCCACTACTCTCATGGTAAAGAACTTATTTCTAACATCCAGTCTAAATCTGCTCTTCTCTCATTTCAAACCATTGTCCTATCCCTGCAGGCCTTTGCAAACAGTCCCTCTGCAGCTTTCTTGTAGCCTCCTTCAGGTACTGGCAGGCTGCTATTAGGTCTCCCTGGAGCCTCTCTTCTCCAGGCTGAACACCCCCAGCTCCCTCAGCCTGTCCTCATAGCAAAGGTGCTCCAGCCCCCTGATCAGCTTCATGGCCCTCCTCTGGATTTGCTTCATCAGGTCCTTGTTTTTCCTGTGTTGAGGACTCCAGAGCTGGATGCAGCTTAGGGCTTAGTTTCTGCAGCAGTGTTTCTTCAGTCTCTCAAATTTACAAAGACAGAGCTTTACAGAGATAAGAAGTATTAGAAAAGAAAATCTTCTAATTCTATAATTGCAATTAGATGCAGTCCCTTCTGATTGAGCTTTTAATCTTGCAGCATCTCTTACCAAGAATTTTGAAGTGCATGGAACTCCTCAGTGATGATTTTTGTAGTGGTGTTTTGGCTTTTTTTTTTTTTTTTAAAGAAAGGCAGTTCTTGGAAAGAGAAACCCTCTCAGTTGCTTTCTTCAAATTCTTAGAGCAGAAATACTAGAAAAAGAATAATAAAAAATGTAAAACAAAATTTCTAACCATTTAAAAACTGGTTGACAAATAAAGCTATGTGTCTTTAGCAACTTGATTAAGATCTGAAGTGAGGCTCTTAAAAAAAAAAAAAAAAAAAGAGAATGCAGACTTTAATTGGCTGCTCTGGACCTCATTCTGACCACGTTTTGATTTTTGCAGATACTATAAATGAAGATATTTACATCAGCCCTTAACTCTTCTGAAATCCCAGTTCTACTTTGCTGATTAATTCAGTGCTTCGTTCTCTGGACAATCAGGAAGGAAAGCACCTCAAAGAGTTTGTTTTGTAGAGCCTATGACTTAAAAGTGCACTTCTTTGGCTTCCAAAGGGTTCCCAGAGCTGTAATGTGAAGTTTTAAAATGTCAGACTGAGTCGAAGTACCAAATAGGTAACTTCTGCGTTTTCTTCATCTGGGAGATGTGCACTGCACAAAATTCTGACTGAAAATCAGGAAGTTTTAGGGCCTTTCATAGCCTGAGTAAAACTGAGGCAGAGTTTTAAAATGAAATGTTTAGCTTTGCCTACCTGCATCTTGCTTTAACTACAGAGAAAGAAAGAATCAACCAGAAACCTGCTGTCAGTTGGACATGAAATTACTCTAAGCTCCTTA
Source organism: Indicator indicator (assembly GCF_027791375.1). Classification (NCBI taxonomy): domain Eukaryota; kingdom Metazoa; phylum Chordata; class Aves; order Piciformes; family Indicatoridae; genus Indicator; species Indicator indicator. Next base: position 3,628 of record NW_026539621.1, on the reverse strand, counting down.
CAGTGAACTTTGGTTTCCCTTTTCTGTTATTAGGGGACCAGATAATTATTTTTTTGATTAGGTTAAACATTTTCCACTCCTCTCAAATGGAAAGCAATGTGTTTTCATGAGCTATATTGTTCACTGGCTTTCTCCAAATTGATTCAGAATCATTTGTTGACATTGTTGCCTACTCAGGTTTTAATTAAAATGCATCCTGTCTTAACAAAGCAAGAAATGGAGGAATTGAAAAGTATTTTCACTTTTCAATAACTTCAGTTTGAATACATGAAAAATAGTTGCTTAGAACATCTAGAGCTTGCCCCTAAGGAAATTGGGGGGGGGGTGGGGGTGGGGTTAGTTTTGTACAAAGGCATTTGGTAGATGTAAAATGTCTTTGATGGTGCTCTCAGCTTTTGTCCAACCACCTGTGTGAGAAATGCAAGGATTTGTTGATTGGCAGATCTGCCTCTCCTCCCCCCTCAGAAAAAAGTCATCTCCTTGATGAAATTGATTTGTCAGTTTGTTCCAGTCTAATGGTGTGATAGCCCAGCAGCTTTCAGTATGTTGAATAGTTAAAACCTGCTTTTGAGGTCAGTGTCAGCCACTCTGACCCCTGTGAACTGTCACCTGAGTCAGAATTGCAGGGATTAGGCCTTTGATATTGTGATGGCTTCGCCTATCAATTGACTTTTTCATTACTGAAGATGTTGGGCCTTTTGTTTCCCTTCTTAGTATGTAACCAAGCAAACTCCTAAGTAGAAGGAGCATTTGTTCTCCTTCTCTCTTTCTGCAAGTAATAGAAGTACACATCTTTTGTGAAGTGTACCTAATTAAACACAGAAGAAATGGGAAAAAACAGAAAATACAGCACGATTGCAAGAGGCTTTGTGCTGAGCAGCACTACAATTTCTGGGTGATTTTAGTTAGGACCAATTTGTATGACCAGCAGCTAACAAAATGTTGTATCTAGGAAGGCAAGGTGTCAGATTAGAAGTTACCAAACCCTTTCTGCCTTCAAGCCTTCTAAGCCTCTGTGTGTGTTAAATTTAAGCACAAGGATTATTTGAGTTCTGTAGTTCAGAGCACTGAAATCCCACTGTGTTTTACAATGTACCTGTTGCTTTAGTGTAGTCTCCAGGTACTGAGCTGTTCAGTTTGTTTACCTTCTGTGTCTGTCTTGCACACACCCCCCCCCCCAGACAGTTTATTTGTTTCTGTTTGTTTGCTTGCTCCCAGACAGTTTATTTAAATGCAGAACAAAACTTTATCTGAGGATCAAACAGTTGCTACTGCAGCTCAGTGTTAGGGCTTGCTCCCAGACAGTTTATTTAGATGCAGAACAAGAGTTTGTCTTAGGATCAAACAGTTGCTACTGTAGCTCAGTGTTGGGCTGCCTGCCTTCTCCCTGCCTTTACTTGGTATGATTTCCTGAGTTCTTGCTTGCTTGGTTAAAACAAGTCAATGAAAGCATATGATAGGTATGGAATAGTTGATTCCTGCTGTATCAGGGGAAATTAGTCTAATTACACGTGGCAGTTTTATTTGCTTGTGATGTAATGTGAAATGAGGTCCTGCCTCCCCCACCAAAGCCCCAGCCAATTAATAAAGCTTTTAAGCTCTTTGTCACAGGCCACCGTGGAGGTCTGCAGAGAAGAACTTTAATCCAATAAACATTTCATTTAGATCATGAAAAGAAAGCATGAGGAGAAGCTCCTACAGGAGAGGCTGTTACCAGCAGTTCTAGCCACGCAGAGATGTGAGGAATTTGCCAAATTAAACAAGAGGCCTTCATATTTAACACATAAATGTGTCAAAAACCTGAAGAATAGAATAATTTAATTTGAGTTGAACCTGACATTGTTAACATTCTAAGAAGCCATGGCTGTTTTCTTCAAAGACTTTTACTGTTGAGTTGGGTGGACAGGGCAAGGGGAGGTTGTGAGAAACCCAGATAGCAACTAAGACTGGCCAAAGCTGGTGGAAAGGGTAATAAAAAAAGAGGAATAGATAATTAGGTGTAATTAGTGTGTATGAATTGTTGTCTCCCTGCCCTTGGCTTGAATAAATTTCAGAGGGGAAGGAAAGGAAAAAAAAAAAACAACCCCGAACCAGCCCTAGTGGTGAAAACTCTTTGATGTGAGAAGAGTCATTGTGGTTTGGCAGCATAAAGGCAGTGTTTTATACTTCTTACATAATGGTGGTGGTACAGAAAGAGTGAATGGAGCCTGCACCCCCCAGCCTGCTTTACAGCAAGGACTTTTGGATTCCCTTGAAACAAAACGCAGCAGAAGTTTTCAGTCGTTGGTAATGAGGCAGCAGACCTCATCAGAGCTAAACCTAAGCCATCTTTAGCCTTTGTTTGGGTCTTAATCACTATTTTTTATTATCATCATCATTATTATTTTGGGAAATCCAGTTTTGTAAATCAAGGCTACTTTTTTGTTTGTTTGTTTGTTTGCTTTTTTTCTTTCTCCTGCCTGCCAACAGTTCTGGCAGGAGCAAAGGCTAATACCAGGCAAAGAAATACAAATCAAACATTAAAAAGAAAAACACCAGGGGGAAAAAAAGGAATCTAAACAAATAACTTCATCTAGGCTACAGTTCCAGCAAAATCCCTGCATTAGGGGTGAATTTGAGCCATAGCTTCTGAAAGATCACATTAGAAAGTCAGAGTGAACTCTTGGCATTTGCTTTTCACACAATATCATAGTTTGTGGATCAGGAGACTGAAAGTTGCACTCATTGCTGGGTCTTTAGCAAAACAGAATGGGTGGCAGTGGCTTGTGGGGTGGGTTTGGGTTGAGTGGGGTTTTGGTGTGGGGTTTTTCTTGGTATTTACTCTGCAAAGAGGACATTTTTCCCCTTTTTTTTATTTTTCTTTTTTCCCTTTTTTCTTTTTTTTCCCTTTGTTTTCTCTCTTTTTCTCAGGCAACCTGTTCCAATGTTCTACCACCCTCATGGTGCAGAACTTGTTCCTAGCATCCAATCTAAATCTGCTCTTCTCTCATTTCAAACCATTGCCCCTCGTCCTATCCTTCCAAGCCTTTGCAAACAGTCCCTCTGCAGCCTTCTTGTAGCCCCCTTCAAGTACTGGAAGGCTGCTCTAAGGTCTCCCTGGAGTCTTCTCTTCTCCAGTCTGAACACCCCCAGCTCCCTCAGCCTGTCCCCAGAGCAGAGGTGCTCCAGCCCCCTGATCAGCTTCATGGCACTCCTGGACGTGAAGTATCTAAGGCTATGGTAGCAATTTCCCATATTTCACTATTGCAGATGATGAATACTATGAGGGAAAAGACTAGTAAAAAAAAAAAAAAAAGAATAGTTAACCCCTTAAAGCATTTTGTGGAACAAACAGCCTTTTGTACTTGAAGCTGATTCAAGCTGTGAAAGGCAACACCTGAATATCATGCAAGGCTAAGTAATTATGCCTGATTGTAAGGTAGATGTGTATAGGTCACAGAAAATTCAGTTAGGGTAGAGTATGTACAAAGCTAAGAAATATGCAGATTTTTCTGTTGTAAGGTTGTGTGTAAAAATTATTTACACTTAATACTTGCAGAAAGGTTAGAAAGGTTGATGAAGTGATATTTAGTTTTGCTTTACTATTCACTGCATGTCAGAATGTAATTATGACTGATTCATGGAACTG